>NW_024100642.1:600000-848039 GCF_016545835.1 Crotalus tigris
GAGCATGACCTAGATGACCTGAGAATCTCCATGGAGACATTTTGCTTTAGCAAATAATAATTATTAATAAGAATAGTACCATAATAGTACCACTAGCACAGCGGTTCTCAACCTATGGGTCGCGATCCCATTTGGGGTCGATCGACCATTTTACGGGGGTCGCGAAACAACGCGATCCGCCATCTTCCCCCCCCAGGGGGCGGCACCACGCATGCGCGCCGCACATGCACGGCGCGTCCATGTGACGGGGGTCGCTGTCATACGAAGATTGAGAACCGCTGCACTAGCAGAAGCAGCAGACTGGAAGAGCTTCTTGATCATTTGTAATGAATTGGGAACAGCCCTAGGATAATCACAACCCTTTTAACCACCTGTCTCTCTTAACCTTAGATTATGTAGTATCCTATACAATCTAGCACAGCGGTTCTCAACCTGCGGGTCGGGACCCCATTTGGGGTCAAACGACCATTTCACGGGGGTCGCCAAACAACGCAGTCCGCCATTTTTTCCCCCTTTTCCTTAGCTGTGCTACTTCCCTTTTATTCTATTGGCTTTTGAAAGCCAATAGAATAGACTCTCTTGAATAGAGTCTAATTCTATTGGCTTTCAAAAGCCAATAGGAATTGTCCAGGCTGTCTCTGCCCTGCTGAGCCCGCCAAAAGTCCCATTCTGCAAACGGTGCCGCAAGTTATCTGCAGCGAAGGTGAGCTGTCTGGAAGTTTCCACCCCTCCCTGCTGAGCAACTACTAAAAATGTAAGTAAAAGAGGGCCAGGTGTGGGAGGTGGGCGGGCGCAGGGAGGGTTGCTGGCGCATGTGGGGCCCGGCGGGTACCTTACCTCCCTTGGGCTGGGCCAGCTGGTGGCCCAGCCGGTGGTTGGCCTGCGCCGTCTCTGCCGCTTGCCAGCTACGCCTCAGCCGGCGCAGGGGGCGCCAACATGCATGTGCGGTGCTCCCGGGCAGGGAAAGTCCTTGACTTACGACCGGTTGGGTAGTCCTCGACTTACAACCGGTTGGGTAGTCCTCGACTTACGACCGGTTGGGGTCGCGGCATTAAAAAGGTTGAGAACCACTCATCTAGCAAGTCAGAATGCTCCAGGTCCCATCAGTTAAACAATAGGCTGCAGGTAATCCTTGACTTACAACCATTCATTTAGTGAGCAAAGTTACGAACGGCACTGAAAAAGTGACTTATGACCATTTTTCACACTTGCAACCATTGCAGCATCCCCCTGGTCAGATGATCAAAGTTCAGGTGCTTGACAACCGGTTCGTACTGATGATGGTTGCAGTGTCCCGGGGTCGTGCGATCCCCTTTTGCAACCTTCTAACAATCAAAGTCAACCCAGATTCACTTAACAAGCATTTTACTAACTTAACAACTGTAGTGATTCACTTAACTATGGCAAGAAAGGCTGTAAAATGGGGCAAAACTCACTTAGCACCTGTCTTGCTTAGCAACTGAAATTTGGGCTCAATTGTAGTCATAAGTCAAGGATTACCTATATTTTGATGTCTCTCCCCCCCCCCTTCTTTTCAAGGAACTTTCTCGCAGGGCAGTAGATGATAATGACTATATTTAAGAGTGTTTCCTTTGATAATTTTTGGGTTTTAGTCTGGAATAAAAATAGATGTTATACAGATATACAAAAATATGAATTAGATGCTACAGCATCATTTCTTTTCTGCTACTAACACAAGGAACTAAAGACAAAAATCAGGTGAAGTTCTTGCTTACTTGAACAACACCCCTTTACGGTAATACGAAAACAGAGGGCTGCATTACCAGAATATGGCTTTTCCTGCTAATACTTGCATTGTTAATCTTCAGAAAGAAGTTTTAAAAGTTCACTAAGCTGTCATAGAAAACATAAGGATAATTTTCAAGTATATGTCTGGGACTAGGAGCTTTAAAAAACAGTGAAGGGAATATTTCCAGAGACCCAAATACAGCATATGCTACAAAATTCACCATTCATAAAGTACAACTAAGCATACTCCAATAATATTCTAACAAGCGCCTAAATAGATTATGAGATAATAGTGCAGACTACTTTGTTATCCTATTTTTTTTACCATTCTGAGCTTCTTTAGGAAGAAGAATAAAACAAAATTCTCATCATTATCACTACCACCACCACATTCCTAAAAGGCTTTTCTTGTCTTTCTTTCTTTCTTTCTTTCTTTCTTTCTTTCTTTCTTTCTTTCTTTCTTTCTTTCTTTCCAGTTGTCCATCTGAAATGCAACTCAGGACATCATGTTCAAGTAACAACAGTATGTAACAAATAACAAAAAAAAAATGCTAGTTGGGAGATTTTGTAAGTTGCAGTCTACACACTTTACATTTGCTAAGGTTGGGAAATAATTGATCTAAATTAAACCACTGAGCTTTATAGCTGAGGTAGGGATTTGAAACCCAGGCCTCAACACTATAAGTAGTCCTCAACTTAAAGCCACAATTAGGACCAGAATTTCCATTGTTAAGCAAAGCAGTTAAATGAGTCGCACCCAATTTGATGTCCTTTTCTGCCACAGTTGTTAAGGAAATCACTGCAATTGTTAAACGAATCATGAAGTCGTTAAATAAATCCGGCTTTCCCCATTGACTTTGCTTGTTGGAAGCCAGCTGGGAAGATCACAAATGATGATCAGATGGTACCAGGACACTGTAAGCATCAAAAATATATGCCAGTTGCCAAGCACCTGAATTTTGATCACGTGACTGTAGGTTGTACCTTCAAATGGTTGCTAAACAAATGGTTGTAGGTCAAGGATTATCTGTATAAGGCCTTTCTGATATTTTGAATATGCAAGACCCAACATTCCTGACCATTAATAAGGACATTATACTCCAAAGTATATGACTATTGCAACATAGGGAAAGACTTTTCTCTGACCATTATACTACCACGGCCTGGGAAGGTAGGTTAATTCAAGAAAACCCCTGACCTAATATCACCTAGTGCAGGGGTAGGCAACCTTGGCTCTTTTATGACTTGTGGACTTCAACTCCCAGAATTCCTGAGCCAGCCATGCTGAGGGGAAAGGGAAAGGTTTCCAAGCTGAGCCATGCTGGCTCAGGAATTCTGGGAGTTGAAGTCCACGAGTCATAAAAGAGCCATGGTTGCCTACCCCTAACCTAGTGACACTGAGTCAATGAATTTCAACCTGCCTTTTTCCACTTTATCCTTGTCTGATGCTTCTTTTAATACCACTCAAATGATAGTCAGCATTGCTGGCAGGAGATTCCATCATTTGCACCAATCCTGTAATCTAGTTATCACTTTGTTTTAGGACTCTCTGAAAGTTTCAGTGATTCATTTAGAAACTCAAAAGGCTTCGCAAAATTTTTAGGGATCACTTCCTTAACACCCTGCTTGGACCAGTAACCTCTGACAAAAAAGCTATCTGCAATCCAACTGTGGCAGAGGGACAAGACATACAACAGATCCTTGTTAATTTCATCAAAACTATACAACTCCTAAAGTGTGTTACGGACTTGGTTACTTGTATAGTTGGGTAATGTTTTTTTTTAGAGTTTGATTGTTTATTTGTAACCCTGTATTCAGCTCTGGGAAATGGGGTAGGGGGGGTAGGGGTGGGTGGGTCTCGGGATGTATATTGTATAAAACTTTTCAATTAAAAAAAAAAACTATACAACTACATGGCTTGAGAGGCTGAGTTGGTACCTGAAGCTCTCTCCTCTTTCACTGATTGGCTAAGACTTTAGGGGAATAAATTTCTTCCACAGGGATGACAAAATTTGATTTTAGGTACTGTAACTGCTTATTTTTAATACACTTCCCCCCTCCCAAATTCTCTCTTGATTGTCTTATTTCATAGGGATTACTTAATAATTATTATCCAATCCCTGAGAAGTACAGAAGAACTAGAAAGATGCCTTTCAAATTTTACATGGATCAACTATAAAATTCCAAGATTTTTAAGGAAAGCCATTCTGGATCCATTATGTGAGACAAGGCCTTTAAATGGACATTGCAAGACCACACTGGCACCAGCCCAAGACTTAATATAGCAAAAGCCACACCCGCTGCTTCAGGCCTAGAGTGTTAACCAAGCCACACTCCTTACTTTAATACAAAAGTTTCCTCACGGCCATTAGCTCCATCACCAGCCTGCCAAATTCAGACACTTTCATTTTAAAATGCCAGATCTCTCCCTTCTCTCACCAAATCCTATAAACAGATGACACAGGAAGAAGTCACTCGACACACTGCAAAAACAACACAAAACAAAACAAAAAAAAAACTGAAAAGGAAAGGGAAAAGAAAATAATTAATTAAATCATGTGTCAGTAAAAAACTACTTGCCAGGAAATATCCATTTGGGGGAATCTCTCCAAGAAATGAAATAAACAAATCAATGGACACATAGCTGAACAAATTTCTTGTGAATTAAGATTAATAAACACAGTTTATTTTACTGGATTGTAAGTAAGTTGCCAAGCTATCACTCCCAAGCAAGTATTTATTCTCTGGCTACAATGCACAAGTCACCTGTTGTAAGTGATGGTGCTCTCTGTACATACTACCAATGGCACAACAAAATAAACACACACACACCATGCATTTGATTACTGCTAATTCAATGTAATTTTTTTCTCAGGAGGTCCACAGAATACAGGTAGTCCTTGATTTACAACATTTGTTTAGTGATTGTTTGAAGTTATGACACTGAAAAAGTTATGACAATTTTTCACGCCTAGCCTCTCCAGATCATGTGATCAGAATTCAGATGCTTGGCCACTGACTCATTTATGACGGCTGCAGTGTCCTAGGGGTCATGTGATCAACTTTTGCAATCTTTGGACAAGCAAAGTCAGTGGGGAAGTCAGATTCATCTAACAGCCGTGTTACTAATTTAACAAAAGTGATTCACTTTTATTATTGCAAGCAGCCCTGAATTACTTTGTGGTAAGATGGGCAGCCAATAAACTTTATAAATAAATAAACAGCTGTGGCAAGAAAGGTCGTAAAATGGGGCAAAACTCAGTTAATGACTGTCTCATTAAGCAACAGAAATGTTGGGCTCAACTGTAGTCGTAATTTGAGGATACCAAATATATTGCTTTCTTTGATTGTTCTCCTTAGTGGGGACCTTGTGGCAAATTTAAACTGAGGCCTAGTCAGCTGCCCCAAAATTTTAGAGGTTAATATTTATACTAGATTTGTTTTGCCATATGAAATGCAAAATCCTGAACTGTAAGAATATCTGCTGATGCTACAAAGGCTCTAGCTGTTTTAGTTTCCTGCCTGCAGATAATGAAGTAAGCTTGACTTAAAAGGAGGAGATGCTTAAAAAAAACCTGGAAAAGTGGAGTTTTCTCATCTTGCAAATATGAAAAAAAAAGTCCATATATGAATCTCTACTTGGCTTGTAAAACAAGCCAAGTCCATCTCTTTATATTGATTTTACATCCTGTGTTTTTTTTAGGAGCTCAAGAACTGTTTAATATGGCAATTTCTGTTTTTTTCCCCTCACAAAAAATAGGTTAGGCTGACAAAACAAAATTGGTCTGCAGTTACCCAATGAGTGCGCACGTGAAGCTTGCACAAATGGAGTTTCCCGTGTGCATTCACTCGCTGCTCACACAAGTGCAGCTGCACGCACACTCACCTGCTACTTCCACGGCCCGGTTTTGAAAGGGCTGCGACGACCCAGGAGTTGGGGATCCCTACTTTAAGATGTTAGAAGCTGAATAATCATAATGATCATTTGGGAAGGTTCTGCAATAGGCTGTAAGCTGGACATCATTTTTGGACATTCACAATATGGACTTCAGAGCTTTGCTGGCTCTCTGATATTTGAAAGAGGCCTACTATTAGACTATTTAGCCATCTAATGTAGTCAATTTTTGTTTTCATCTAGCACTTCCTTTGTGGGTGGCAAAAGCTATTTTCTTCTTTCCGTCCCACAATTCATTTTAATGTACACGTTTTATGTGATTCACTTGAATTTACTGTCATTTTATTATACTGGTTTTAAATTTCACTCTTAAAATTTTTGCCTTTTATGGGAAGCGGGATATAAATGATTTAAATAAATAAATGGAGGCTAATGAAGACACAGCCAGCCAGAGAACGGAAGCTATCATAGCATTTACAGTGTTGAATTCAATCCAAAGTGATCCAGCTTCATATTATTTATGCCCAGCCATAAATTTATTTCCTTGCCTCCTGCATACCTCACATGGTAACTGAGGAGATAAAATATGTGATTAATAATTTACACAGCAACCAGGAAAATATTTAAATGACCTGGATCCATACATTTCCTGTATAACTAGGTAGTTATGTCCACTTGCTTAAGGCTGCCATACTGAATCCTCCCAATTTTCTCATCCCATCGCAACACTGTGTCCCATTTATGCTGCTTTAAAAGTCCTCTCAACTCTTTGGTGTATCTTTTTTTAATCCTACTTTGAAGCACCATATTGAAGAAGAAAGGTGAAGGATTGAAGAGAACTTTATATGCAAATGGATTTTTTTCCCCTACATGTAACCTGTAATTATCCCCATTATTAGGACAAACAACAGATAGAATAAGCTTACTCATAAACTAAACATCACACTATAAGGCTCACTATCTTGCAATCAGAACAGGTGGCAACATCGCCAACCTTGACTGATCTTGAAAAAGCTAAGCAGATGTGGATGGACACAATTTTTCATTGACAGTCAACAAAGAAATCTCAGAGAGCAGGGCAGAGTAAGACGATGGAAATAACGATGGCAATGGCAAACTATTTCCATATTAGAGGTAGTCCTCAATTTATGACCGGTTGCTTGACAACCGTTCCAAGTTCCAACAGACCAACCTGGGGAGTACTTATGACCCAGATTCAAAGTTCCAACTGTCATGTACCCCCCCCATTCACATGACTGCACTTCAGGCAATTGGCAACCAGGCTGCCACCTGGTATTTACTTCTGGGTTTTGGCAAAACAGAACTCATAGTAAATCATTGGTTTAATACTGTAACAGTAACAATAACAACAATAATAATAGAGTTGGAAGGGACCATGGAGGTCTTCTAGTCCAACCCCTGCTCAGGCAGGAAACCCTATACCATTTCAGACAAATGGCTGTTCAGTCTCTTCTTAAAAACTTCCAGTGTTGGAGCATTTACCGCTTCTGGAGGCAGGTTGTTCCACTGGTTAATTGTCCTCTGTTAGGAAGTTTCTCCTTAATTCCAGGTTGCTTCTCTCTTTGATTAATTTCCATCTGTTGCTTCTTGTCCTGCCTTCAGGTGCTTTGGAGAATAGCTTGACTCCCTCTTAACGACCAACCCGCTTAATGGCCGCTTTACGAACATCATAAGTTATGACTGTGATGGGCAGGGTCTATTACAGTTGTAACCTGAGGACTACCTGTTATTGCCCTGAAAATTAGATAGACATGTCCATGATGTCATGAGTACTTTATTTATGATCCAGTAAAAGAACTGTGGCCTGACATTGCAGAGAAGGGTCTGCCCAAGGCCCCTTTTTGATGCTGATTATGCAGATAATTGAATGGAGCAGAGAAATCTGTAATTTCATTATTATAGACAACTTTTCCCAAACTGGTAAACTATCAGATATTTTCAACTTTTAAGTCCTAGAATTCTCAAGAAGATGGCCGAGATGCTTGCATGACAGAGATTACTTCAAGCATTTGACAGTTGGGGATTCTGCCGTGAATTCAAGTTTAATCCTTAGCTAGACACGTAGCTGTGCACTTTCCATGGTACATCCAACAGATTTCACTTTTCATTGCAGCCAAGCAAAACTGAGAGGAAATGGCTACACTTCCATGATATCATCTCAGTGGCCACAAAAGTCACATGACAGGGAGGATTATGGAAATACCGTCTTGCATTTTTTTTTGCAGGGGAGAGGGGGGGGGTTCAACATATATGCAAGCTGTTGGTGACCAAACTAGTTTTTTTGCAATGCTGTATTTTGAATCCAAGAGAAAGCCAAGGAGCTCTGGCCAATGTATTGTAGGTCCCTCACAGATGGAAAACTTGAGGAAAGGATTCCTTTGGTGTACATATTTAGCACACATAGACTGGGGGAAATCTCCCCTATTGCACCTTGTGGCTATTTGTTCCAAGCACAAGCCAAGGGCACATTAAGGGCTGAAGTATATGGAATACGGACAACCTACAATGGGGTTTTGTCTATTGGTCCTGCAAACCAAAACTAGAATGAGTAGGCTAGCATAGTATGCAGTTCCTTTGCATTTTGGCACAATCCTTTTCTCCGGCCAGGATGCCTTATACATGACTACATGATGCTGATTAATATAGAACTATGTAGAATAGACAGTAAATGGATTTGCAGCTGGCTGACCAACTGTACTCAGCACTTAGTCCTCAATGGCACTATATCTACATGAAAGGAAACATGTACTGAGGTATCTCACAGTTCTCTCTTAGGTCCAGTGCTTGTCAACATCTAGTCCTAGATCAGGCGTGTCAAACTCGCAATGTCATGTGACGTATTGCGACATATCACGACTTTTTTTCCACTGCCGGCAATGGGGTGGGTGCGGTTTTGCGATGACGCATCCGGCCCGCAGGCCAGCAGTTTGACACCCCTGTCCTAGATGAAAGAACTGAGAGGCGCTCATCAAATTTGCAGATGACACCAAGCTGGGGGAAATTGCAAACACTTTGGAAGATAGATCCAACATTCGGATGGATCCTGACAGACTTGAGCACTGGGCCCTATACAACAACACGTAGTTCAGTGGCGAGAAAAGTTCTACACTTAAGCAGGAAAAACCAAATGCACAAGCAGAGGATAAGCAGTACCTGGCTTAACATTAGTGCCTGTGAGAGGGATCTAGCAGTCCTGCTTAAGTATGAATCAACAGTGTGTTATAGCTGCCAAAAAGAGGGATAGTATCAAGGTCACAAGAAGTGATAGTACCATTTTATACTGCACTAGTGAGGCCACACTTGGAATATTGCATCCAGTCACAATATTAAAAAAGATGCTGAGATCCTAGAAACAGTGCAGAGAAGAACGAAGATGATAATGGGTCTGGAGGCTAAACTGTATGATGAACCGTTAAGGGAACTAGGTATATTTAGCCTAACAAAGAGAAGGCTTAGGGGAGACCTGATAGCAGTCTTCCAATACTTGAAAGGCTATCACAGGGAACAGAGTATTGATTTATTCTCCAAAACACTGGAGGACAGGACAAGAAGCAGTGGGTGGAAGTGTATCAGAGGGAGACCCAATTTGAAAATAAGGAGAAATTTTCTTACAGTGAGAAAGATTAAACAATGAAACAGCTTGCCTCCTGGAGTTGTGAGTGCTCCATCACTGGAGATTGTCAAGAAAAGATGGGATACCCATTTATCCAGGATGGTATAAGAGTCCTGTCTTGAGCAGGAGATTGGACTAGAAGACCTCTAAGGTCCCTTCCAGCCCTGTGATTCTATTGAAAAGGACAGCAATGAGTCCAGGCCAATACCTCCCTGGGTTATTTTTATGTTTCTACTAAAGTTATCAGAGGGCTGGACTGGAACCTCCCATGAGCTTTTGTCTTCACTTCACCCACATCATGTTCTCATGGAAACAAGAATCTTTGTTGTCACTCCTGTATATGTGTGTGTGTGTGTGTGTGTGTGTGTGTGTGTGTGTGTGTTGGGGGGGTAGGAAGGAGGGGAACTGAGGAACAGGAACATCTCTAAGCTAATGATTCTTCTGAGAGAAAATAAATCGAGTGCATCCTTAAAAGGAGCAGCGAAGTACTACTTTAGAGGATCAGGTAGCTACTTAAATCAAGACTTATTCTATCAACGGTGCAAATATGATAAAAGTCCTTCTCAGTATTAACCCAATTACTGTTTCTTGTGTGTCCACAAACAAAAATAAAGGCACAATTGTCTCGACCCCATTGGCATTTTACAAGCGCACCCCTCCCAAGGGAACTTCCACAAGTTTTATCTTTGTTCATTTTTAAGAGAGGACCCACTGTCTCAAAGAATACCAGCTGGGATCTGCTGGTCTGGCCTTCTTTAGGATCATCTCTGTCTTCCTCGACTTCTAAATTTCTCGGGAGCAAGTCGCCAGAGAACTCCGGTTGCTTAGCAACCACCTTGGGGACCTTGCACCATGGACACCATTTTAAGAGGCGTAATAGGCCCCTCATAATCGTTACATGAGCTCACCTATAAAGAGGCAAATCTTTACGAAGTTTGCTAGAGGCCCAGCTTTGCGTGCCCACTCCCTTTATTATCATCCAAGAAAAAGGGGGTTAGAAGCAGAGGGAAAGAAAGGGCAGAAAGCATTGAAGGGGGGGGTCGTTACCACAAAAGTGACAAGTCTTAATTTGCCCACACAGATTGATTGTGGTGAGAGAAAAGGGGCAGCATAATTACCTTAATGAAAGGGGTCCCTGCTAGCCCACTCATTTGCCCCAATTTTAGCACAGAGGAATTAATCAGGAAAGAGCAAAATCAATATCCCATTCATGGTCTGTTTTTGTCAAGGACACTTGGTCATCCCTCTACAAAATTGTAGTGAGATTCAAGCTTAGTTCAAATTACTAGACCCAACAGTATTTAATCTGAGAAACAAAAAATATTAAAAGACATAAGCTTATATGAATTGCAGCTCATTACATCCGACACATCCGTGCGTGTGATGGGGTATCCTGCATCTCACAAAAGCTGACGCTTTTAAGAAAATGGTTTAAAAAGATTGGAAAAAAGATACTACAGATAGTCTTTGACTTACAACTACTTGTTTAATGATTATTCAAAGTTACAACAGTGCTGAAAAAAGTGACTTACAACTGTTGCAGCATCCCCATGGTCACGTCATCAAAATTTGGGTGCTTGGCAGCTGATTCATATTTATGACAGTTGCAGTGTCCCGGGTCATGTGATCACTTTTTGGGACTTTCTGACAAGCAAAGTCAATGGCGAAGCCAGATTCACTTTACAACTATGTTGCCAATTTAACAACTGCAGTGATTCATTTAACAACTGTGGCAAGAAAGGTCGTAAAATGGGGCAAATCTCACTTAGCAACAGTTCTTTTGGGCTTAATTGTGGTCGAAAGCCGAGGACTACGTGTACCAGATTCCTGATTTTTTGGCACCACAGACTAACGTGGCTTTCCTAGAATGTCTACTCTTAGGATAAAGCAGGTGTAAAGACAATAAATGGATGGTTCACAAGCTGCATGAAACAATAATAACAAGGCATTCTTGGATCTGTTCGATGTTTGAATCCAAATGCTGTAATAAAAAAAGGGTCTCCATGATGCAAATTTAAACTGCAAGCGTTCCATGCATTCCCCAATCATGTAGATCCCAAAGCAGACATTTATTAAAATTGCTATCTACTGCAATCAATTCAACCCTCAATGGTTGGATATAAACCCAACAAATAAATAATATATGGATTCCATTGCCAGGATAGATATCTCCCATGTCACAGCAGTCTATTTGTTTAGTCTAGCTGCTTCTTGAATCAACACAACTGGGCCTTACTTGCTGACATGCTAATTCTCAGAGCAGTGAGGAAGACCTATTTGTTGTTTTATGGCGCTTTGTTGTATGTGGGACAGAATACAAAGCCTAGACAACATACTGTTTCATCTGTTGCTAGCAATCAATCAATCGGAATAGAACTGGAAGGGACCCTGGAAGTCTTCTAGTCCAACCTCCTGCTCAAGCAGGAGACTCTATACCAGTGTTTCTCAACCTTGACAATTTTAAGGCATGTGGACTTCAACTCCCACAGCAATGCTGGCTGTGGAATTCTGGGAGTTGAAGTCCACATGCCTTAAAATTGTCAAGGTTGAGAAACACTGCTCTATACAATTTCAGACAAATGACTGTCCAATCTTAATATAAGCTTAAGCTGCCAAATAAGCTGCACTTAGAAGGTGGTTAAGTCAAAACCGTGCTAACCAAATTAACTATCATATTTTTGAACTGGAAGGAGGCCAATCTGACTTGATGTTCTGATCTGCATCCCGCTTGGCTGAATTCAGAGTATGGTGGTGCCCAGAACTGGACACAACATTCAAGACAGACAATAACTAAGTAATGTAGAACAGAATGGAACGATTAACCTATGATTTAGACACTGTGTGTATATGTATGTATGTATGTATGTGTGTGTATGTGTGTGTGTGTATATATATATACACACACACAAACACACACACAAATACAGGATTTCCATTGCTAAAAAAGGTGGCTATTAAATGAGTCACGCCCAGTTTTATTACCTTTTATGCCACGGACATTAAGCGAATCTGACTTCTCTCATTTTTATGTCAGCTGGGAAGGTCACAAATTGTTTACATATGACCCTGTGATGCTATAAATATAAATTACATGTTGGTTGCCAAGTGCCTGAATTTTGATCACCTAACCATGAGGATGCTGCAATGGTTGTTAAGTGTGAGGACTGGTTGGAAGTTACTATTTTTGGTGCCACTGCAACTTCCGTTACTAAACAAATGGTTGTAAATTGAGGATTACCTGCACTACTATTGAGGCAGCCAATTTGTACTTTTGCAAATATGAAGCACTGATTACTCATACTGAGGTTATGATCAACTACAATTTCAATTTTTTTGCAAGTTCCATTGTCAAGGTAGATATCTCCCATTTTCTACCAGCCCACTAGATTTCTTTCTCCTAAGCAAGTAACTTTGCATTTGATTCTTTAATTTCTGTTGTTTGATTCATTAATCAATAAAAAACATTTTGCATTTCCCCTCTCCAGTATTAACTGTTCCACCCAGTTCTGCACAATTAGCAAGTTTCAAAGTTACTATCCCCAACTAATCACCAATAAAAATGTTGAAGACCACTGGACTTAGGACCTTGCAATGCCCCATTTATACCTTTCAATACCAGAACTACTAATGAGTTCACTTTGAGTATAATTTTCAAGCCAGGTTGTGTATCTACCTGCATCCAGCCCACACCTACTGATCAGAATAGTCCCCCTCTTGAGGGTACACTGACACAGACTTCAACACTATTCCATAAAGCAGTAAAAACCAAATTATTCTCCAGGGGAATTGATATTCCAGACTACTATGTTTATGACACCTACGGTGTATTTAAATATATTTTTTCGGTTTTTAAGCCTAATCATATATTTATTTTAGACTGTTCTATTTTGCTATTGTGAACTGCCCTTAGGATTCAGCAGTGTAGAAGATAAATAGGAGGGCAGTCCATCAGTTAGTTCACTAAAGATATATTATGCCGACTGCATTCCCATACTCTATTTTGCATCTCAATTAAAAAAATAAGCTACACTGCTATATAATCCCTCCCCGAGATTTTCTATTATTCTCTACCCCACCCTCTGCATTGCTTCTACACTGTTTTTGTGATGGCATTCAACAAAAAATGTGCATTAATTTGCAAAATCTGTAATTTTTCTAAGCTGACCACAAGGTGCTCTTCTGATCATTGAATTTGCCATGCTGGCTGTTGCTGATCTAAACAAGAGATCAGAGCAAGCTGTAGAGGTAAATTTCAAGATAAGTGAAATTCAGTCACATCTGGACCTACCCACATCTGGTCACATGGGTTTCATTTGACCATGTGTTCTCTGTGGGAGTGAATAATTTTCTACAACAAAGGTTCTGTCATCAGTGGACTGGACCAATGTCTTAGTTGCTCTTTTGGGCTGCCAGATGATATGTGTTCGATTTGGGGAGTGGTACGTGCCTCTTTGGAAAGTACCAACTACCTTAAAAGGATGTGATGGTGAACCCACTTCTGAAGAGCCATATGCCTTGTTCTAATTATATCAGACAACTTCAACCATTCTCCATTTCCCCCTTTTTATGGAAGATTTTGGCCTACTGAACCTCACAACGACATTCAATAGTATCGACTGATAGCCCTCTGGACCATCTACAGGGCTGGAAAAAGGTTGGGCTAGTTTACGTGGGTCCCACTCCTCCCTGAATGGGCTGTTCCTGTCAACAGTACCGAGAAAAGGTAATCAGACAACTGATCTCTCTTTTGTGATGTGCCACTGGCCTCAGCTCTCCTGTTTTTCAAAAACCATCTACACTAACCCACCAATTTGGAGTAAGATATCATTTGTTTGCTGATAATACCAGACATGGATGTCAATCGTGGACCAAGTTGGAGATGCAGAAGTCTTGACTCAGGGTCTGGTGTCTGGAGGGACAGAATGGGAAAAAACAATGTAAACAGGACCCTGGCAAGATGGGAGTTATCATTTGTCCAAAAACTGCCTGCATCTCTGTCAGTTCCTATCCTGCTTTTGGATGAGTTATAGCCTTCTTCTGAAGGAGCCAGGTCTTCAACATGGGCATTCTCTCGGATTCATGGTTGCTGCCTGATCATCAAGTGGAGGGCCGGTGACAAAGAAGCCGTTGCCAAGATTTGGTGGATGACCTGTGGTGATCCTCTGAGGTAGGAGGCCTTGTGTCAGACCTTCAAGTTAAGCAAGGTCAGGAAAGAGACTCTATAAGGATTGCTGGAAGCAATGATCCAAGTCTTGAATGCCTGAGAGTTTTTCCCTCCCTCCCCCACTCTTATTTCCAAGAGAAATCAAGGCAGAGTAATCCTGATTTTTTTTTTAATCCACCCTAGTCTCTTTCAAGGCTAAGATGGTGTTTATGTATCTGCCTCTGCATTCCTATTTCAAGGCTCTCTCCACAAGCCTCTACACCAGGGGTAGGCAACCTTATGAAACACTAATATTCTACACTATTTGCCATTCTAATGCAGAAGCGCCACTTAAGAATATGAGGCTTTGTTCTCCAAGCTTGTAGGTTGGTTTCTGAACGTTTCGTTACCAGGCTAGGTAACATCTTCAGCAGAGGCTAGGGCAGGGATAGGAAACCGTGGCTCTTTTATGACTCGTGGACTTCAACTCCCAGAATTCCAGAGCCAGCATGGCTCAGCTTGGAAACCTTTCCCTTCCCCTCAGCATGGCTGGCTTAGGAATTCTGGGAGTTGAAGTCCATGAGTCATAAAAGAGCCAAGGTTGCCTATCCCTGCTCTACACTTTGGCAATGGTGACACAATGCCTTTATCACCTCCAGGCTAGATGGCTGCAACATGCTGTACACGGAGCTGTCTCAGAAGTCTATCTGAAAACCGTTTATTTGTCAATTTTTTTGGGAACGGAATTTTTGCATTTTGAAACTGCTCATCTTTTGAAACCTTAAGTACCACAGAAAGCAGCTGACCATGTGCTGGCAAGCAACAAATCACCACAGCCATGTGATACAGGTAGTCCTCGGCTTAACAATCATTCATTTAATAACTTTTCAAAGTTACAATGGGACTGAAAAAAAAGTGACTTATCACCAGTCCCTGGATTTACGGCCATCACAGCATCCTCCATGGTCACATGATAAAAATTTGGACATTTGCAATTGGTACATATTCACAGCAGTTGCAGCATCCCGGGGAGTCACGTGATCGCCATAGGCAATCTTCCCAGATTGGCTTCTAAGCAAAGTCAATGGGGGAATCCAGATTCAGTTAATTATCACGTTTCACTTAACAGCAATTCGCTTAACGCAAAAAAGGTTGTAAAACTGAGCGCAACTCACTTTAACATCCACCTTGGAAAGTGACAGAAATTCTGGTCCCAATTGTGGATATAAACTGAGGACTACCTGTACTAGTTTTTCTGGGTATTGACATGGGAATGGAAGCTTTAAATCAAATTCTAGGTGTGAGACCTTCTGGACAGTTTTGTTAGATTGTGTTTCCATTTGGAAATTTAGCATTTATGGGCAAAGGTTTATCAGGCTACCGTAATTGCAAAAAAGGAAAAGGACCCTAAGAGATTCTCAGATCCTTTTTTAAGTTTATCAAAATGCCAGAAAGTGCTTGTTTGTCTACTATAAAGGAAAAACAAAGCCAGAATTCCTACACTAGTAGTTACATGTCTTGAGATAACATTCAAGGTTACATCACAATGATCTTGAATGTAATAATGTGGTTAATTCAATGATCTTGAATACAAGTGGTATTCAAAATAGCAACTCAAGCTAATCAAATGGATCTATTTGATTGATTGATCAAATTTCAAAACACTGTCTAATCGTCTCCTCCTCTGCCGTCCCCTTCTCCTTTTGCCTTCCATCTTTCCCAACATCTTTCTCACAGAGGGACTCTGGGTGGCATACAAATAAAATATTAAAACATAAAAAACTGTATGTAGTGAGAGTAGGGCTCACCTCATCTCTTGGTGGGAGGGGGGTAGAAAGTTCCAGGGGGCAGGGGCAATGGCAGAAAAGTCAAAATTCTTTAACTCATGAGGGCCACAATACTCCTTCTCTGCTTAACTGGGTGGGATGGGTTGATGTGATGGGACAAAGAAGCTGTGGCCCAAGCTGAATCAACTATTTTTCAGATAAACATTTCCAGCACTGTTAAAAATAAATTGTCCACCTCCACTCTAATAGGTATTTGTTCATTAATTCCCAGAGGGAAAAAAATCCAATTCCTTCAAGGTAATTTTCAGTCAAAGTAAATTTTGTTGCTGTTTAGTTGCTATGTTGTGTCAGACTCTTCACAACCCCATGGACCATAGCAAGCCAGGCCCCCATGTCCTCCACTGTCTACTGCAGTCTGCCCAAATTCATGTTCATTGCATCGATGACACTGTCTAATCGTCTCCTCCTCTGCCGTCCCCTTCTCCTTTTGCCTTCCATCTTTCCCAACATCAGGATCTTTTCCAATGAATCCTCTCTTCTCATTAAGTGGCTAAATTATCAGCTTCAGTTATCTGTCCTTCCAAAGAACAGTCAGGGTTTATTTCCTTTAGGATTGACTGAGTCCAGGTAAATTACCCAATGACATGAATGCACAGCTAAGTCCTATTGGCTAAACAGCAGAGTGACATCACCCCACATACCCATGATCCCTTCCTCAGTGGGAGCAACTATTGTCCATGACTAAATCAGGATGGAAAACAGTGGCAACCCCCCCCCCCTCCAAAAAGGCCTCAAAAGAACCCAGGGGGAAGAAAATAAATCAGGTGACTATTTACAGCAGCGGTTCTCAACCTGTGGGTTGTGACCCCATTTGGGGTCGAACGACCATTTCACGGGGGTCGCCAAACAACGCAGTCCGCCATTTTCCCCCCTTTTCCTTAGCTGTGCTACTCCCTTTTATTCTATTGGCTTTTGAAAGCCAATAGAATAGACTCTCTTGAATAGAGTCTAATTCTATTGGCTTTCAAAAGCCAATAGGAATTGTCCAGGCTGTCTCTGCCCTGCTGAGCCCGCCAAAAGTCCCATTCTGCAAACGGTGCTGCAAGTTGTCTGCAGCGAAGGCGAGCTGTCTGGAAGTTTCCACCCCTCCCTGCTGAGCAACTACTAAAAATGTAAGTAAAACAGGGCCAGGGGTGGGAGGTGATAGGCCGGCGGGCGCAGGGAGGGTTGCTGGCGTGTGTGGGGCCCGGCAGGTGCCTTACCTTCCTTGGGCTGGGCCAGCTGGTGGCCCAGCCGGTGGTTGGCCTGCGCCGTCTCTGCCGCTTGCCAGCTACGCCTCGGCTGGCGCAGGGGGCGGCACCACGCATGCACGGTGCTCCCAGGCAGGGAAAGTCCTCGACTTACGACCAGTTGGGGTCGCAGTATTAAAAAGGTTGAGAACCACTGATTTACAGGATGATCATTATAATGGATGAGGTGCACTGTTTGCCAGAATCAAACAAATCAATCAAATTTCCGTTTTGATCCAAAAACCAAAACTGGAGAATGGTTAGTAATTTCCTGTTCATTTGTTAAATTTATTTGCCATCCATATCGCCATGGGGCTACTCTAGGCAGCTCACTATATGATTAGCAAGTTTCTGAATTGCTAATTGTTTTTTCAGATATCCAACAAATTTTGAGGATTTTTTATGACAGACAGCAGGCAAAAGCTGTAGGATCAAGAGAGAAGAATTCTCATTTGCAAACAACTTTTCAGCTGGCCACAAGTATTTCTGGAATCCAGTCAGACAATAAAGAGAGAATGCAGCACAGGTAGTCCTCGACTTACAATTGAGCTCAAAATTTCTGTTGCCAAGTGAGACATTTGTTAAGTGAATTTTGCTCCATTTTACGACCTTACTTGCCACAGTTGTTTAGTGAATCACTGCAGCTCTTACGTTAGCAATACAGCTGTTAAGTGAAATGGCCTGTCCCATTGACTTTGCTTGTTAGAAGGTCGCAAAAGGTCATTACATGACCTCAGGACACTGCAACTGACATAAATACAAGCCAATTTCCAAGTATCTGAAATTTTGATCATGTGATCGTGGAGATGCTGCAATGGCCATATGTGTGAAAAACAGTTGTAAGTCACTTTTTCCAGTGTCGTTGTAGCTTCAAACAGTCACTAAATGAACCGTTGTAATTGAGGACTACCTGTATAAGAAAATTTTGCAATGCTTTCTACCTTTGAAGTGTGCTTAGAAACCGCAGTTAATTATTAACTGGGATGTGATAGAGAGAATATTACATCAGTTTTGAAACAATTAAAGTTGTGACCTCATTATTTCATGGTCAACTCAACGTAACAACATACCCAGCTGGACAACTCTAATCTCAGCAGGTAGCTTTTAAATGGTCAAGACTAATGTGCTTTTAGGGCTACTTGCTCCCAATTCTTTAATTGTGGCATGCTTTCTTTGGTATTTCTCTTTCTGAGTCATCTAATGGCATCTTCATTTTATTTTCAGTTTCAGGTGAAAACTTGCTTTCTCTCACTCACACACATAAAAACCTCCTCCTAACAGTTTTTTTTTTTTTTTTTTAGTTCTTGCTTTGCGTTTGTTTGTAATTTCACCCTCTGCTATTTGTCTTTTATGGATTTTAAATCATCTGGGAGACTGAATGCTCCCTCCTCGTTTATCTGCTCCAGAAAGTTGAGGGACTGGATGGATTAGGGTTTAGGTCCTGTCCTGCAAAAGTGGAAATTTTTTCACAGGACGTAAACGTAGCCCATGACATTACATGAACGCTGTTTCCAAGTGTAAGCCTCTCTGTAAGCCATAACTGAAAAGCAGATGACTAAGAATAATGAAATGGGATATGCTGGAGAATGCCATGGATTGGTGAAGCTCCCGGGACAACTGGTAGGAATGACGTAGCCGTGAACACTAAATCTACTGTATACTAAGAATCCATCTCTTTGTTTACACTGCAGCATTTGTGCCAACTCATTCCCCAATGACTTCTTTTAAGATCCAGATGTTAAAGGAAACAAGAGTTGGGAAAAATACTAGGTGAGCTATCCAGGTTTGGGAAGCGTGCCAAATACAAGAAGATGCTGATGCAACAACACAGCTTTACTATGCAACATCTTCCCTTTTTCTTTGACCATTCCTCCGCCTGGCAATTGAGATGTAAGAATGGGGAACAGAGAAGACAAGCACTTGTCCCAGCAAGTGTTTTAAGGGAAGATACCATTTTAGCAAGCTCTTTATGACTGGAAGGAAGATACTACAAATTTCAACTCTACAGTACAGGTAGCCCTCAACCTCCAACCACAACTGAGCCCAAAATTTATGTTGCTAAGCAAGACACTTGTTAAGTGAGGACCTTTCGTGCCACGCTGTTGTTAACTGAATCATGGCAGTTGTTAAGTTGGTTATGTGAATCTGGCATACCCATTGACATTTTTTGTCAGAAGGTTGCAAAAGGTGAACACGTGATCCTGGGACACTTTAACCGTCATAAATGTGAGTCAGTTGCCAACTGCCTGACCATGAGGATGCTGCAACGATGGCAAGTATGAAAAAAATGGTCACAGGTCACTTCAAAAACTTATGCTGTAATAAGTGTTCGGTTCTTTACGGTGCCATAAGACTAGCTGCTATTTTTGCTGCTAAAGGCCAATACAGCTGCCCCTCTGGACCTAATGAAAAATATCTCTCCACATATAATAATTGAGGACACAATGAATACAGATAGTTCTAACATTACAATCACTCATGTGATAACCATTCAAAATTACAACAGCACTGAAAAAAGTAACTTAGGACTGGTCCTCATACTTATGACCATTGCAGCAGCCCCACAGTCGCACTATCAAAATTTGGCCGTTTGACAACCAGCATATATTTATCCCACTTGCAGCATCCTGGGCTATAGTGATCACCATTTGCGGCCTTCTCTGATGGCTTCTGACAAGCAATGTCAAAGGGGAAGCTTAATTCACTTAACAACCAAATGACTCATTTAACAAATTCAATGATTTGTTTAACTACTGTGGCAAAAAGGTCATAAAATCAGGCCCAACTCATTTAACAACGGTTCTGCTGAGCAATGGATATTCTGGTCCCAACTGTGGTGGTAAGTTGAAGGCGACCAGTAAATGGCATCTACCCAGTGCTTCAATCATTTGAGTTCTTTCCCACCGGATAAGAGCTGCAGATATTACCATCGTGTTATAGCTAGGGAGGACATTTCTCCCAGGAAGTAATGTTAACTGAAATCAGCAAGTTTCCATTTTAAGCTAATCTCCTTGGTGGTTAGGTACATTGTTCCAAATCTTTGGGTTTGATCTTCCTTCTTTGTCTCTCTGCTAACAATTCTGGAAGAAGGTATTTATTTTGCAGGATTTTGACTCTTCTTTGTTTATCTTTATCAAGCAACATGGCTTTGCATATGATACCAGCTAAAGCAGGGGTTCTCAACCTTGGCAACTTTAAGACTTGTGGACTTCAACTCCCAGAATTCCTCAGCCAGCTTTGCTGGCTGAGGAATTCTGGGAGTTGAAGTCCACAAGTCTTAAAGTTGCCAAGGTTGAGAACCCCTGAGCTAAAGAGAAGAATCATTAAGTTCAGGGTTCAATTAACCACATATATAAAATTCCACAGATGAAAAACAGAAATCTAGGAACTCAGAACGGAAAGAAAAACCAATACAAGGATGTTGCATGCAAATTAGCTTTAATTCCCAAACTCTAGGCTTGCACATTTCTAAAGTTAAATTTCATCAAAACCCACTGTCAACTTTGAAAATGGAATTTCCAAGCCTCGGAGTTCTGCTTTATTTGTCTCTGTCTGTCGGAACCACGACACCCACAGGTTTCTTATACTGAAGAAAATGCAATCAAGATTGAATTCTGAAACCAAATAGGATGTCCAGTGGCACCTCTGACATCAAACTCAAGAGCAAAAAAGTCTGCAAAGTGGTCAATTAAATGAAAAGCATTACAGCAAGTCATCTCCCTTTTCTGTATCCCCAGCCCCTGGTGTTCGAAGATAGACAGCTTCTGAACACAGAAATTTATCATGGCTAATACGTGACTTAATTTGCTTACTGCTAGCCTCTGCAAATGGCCCCAATCATATCGTAAAAGACTTGCTAGATCAGTACAAAATTTCAGTGATCTCAGAAGCTCTGGCCAGTCTGATGCTCTTCCAAAGTATACAAGCAAGACAAGAAGGCACCACTTTGCTTCCAGGGATTGCTCTAATAATATACTGTATTATGGCTAGAGAAAACCATGGTCTTCAACTTCCGTGGCTAATAGGTATGAGTTATAGCATGGAAAAACTAGGCGCAGCAGACTGCCCTTCAATGTTATAACACACAACATATATACTTTTGTCTTTTTAAAGAAATCTAAATGCTTACATTACTAAAAAACCCTACAAACTATTTTGCCCGTCAACTCAGCCCACCCACAGGAAATCTATGAAATTCAGGAGGTACGGAACACCCTCTGCCATTTATTTATTAAATTTATACGCTGCCCATTTCACTGTCAAGTGCCTCCATGTGTCACTGGATGATTACTAGGTTCTCCCCCCCAATTCCAAGTATCACCCCCCCCAAACATCCACACCTTTCATACACACGTTGCTCATTCATTTTACATTGGGTTGGCTTAGCAACCATTTATATTCACCTTTTCTGCATTAAGAGAAATCTCCAGGAGGAAACTTGAGTTAATTTGGGAACAAATCCTGCAAATGATGGTTAAAGAGGCTTCTAAACTGATTCAGAACAATGAATCTATGTTCCCAGGGAATAAAAATGAGTGCAGTCAGACTTACTTCCAATGAAATATTCAGATACACCGTCACTATATCTTAATGTTCTAGAATGGCTGTCAACACTCTCTTCATGATCCCCCCCCCCATCTAAATCAGAGGCATCTGTTTTGCTATGTCCTGCAAGAAAAACCCTGGTGCCAATTCTTTTCTCAGTGGCCATTTATTATTTTAATATAGGAAGGAGAACGTGTTTCATTTGTAATTTTAGAAACTTAAATTAGGGGGTCCTTCAAGACGTTGAAAAAGATGTGGACTTTGCTGGGAATGGGAGTATTTCCCCTATAACGAGAGGAAAGTTTTGTCAGAGTGCTATCTCCAATACATTGCAATTCTATTAACTTCAGTGGAATATTTAAAAAATGCAAGGGGTTTAGGAGAGGAACACCCACAACCGTCCTGGAAGGAAGGGAGGGGACAAGCATCCAGGAAGGGGTGGGGCAAGAAAGGGGGAACTACAAGGTCGGCCAGACTCCTGGGGGAAGCTTGCAACACCCCCTTTTTACGCATGTTTAAAGTGAGGGCAAAATAATACGTGAACAGGACCGGGACTAGGGGGTGGGGGTGGAAAGACTTTTACTTTGACATCAGATTCTTTCCGGCCGCAAACCAGATTAAGGGCCAGAAGAAAACACCGATGTCCCCTTAAGATTCCTGCCCTTCCCCCGCTTCCCCCCCCCTCCAAACTCCCCGAGAGCTGCCTCCGCGATCTCTTCTCCAGGGCCATCTCTGGAACACAGGACACCATTGTCCAAAGTGAACCCCCGGTTAAGCCCTTCGCCAAATGAAACAGCCCTAAAAACTCACCACCTCATTTATGCAACAAAAGAGCGGACGGAGACACGAGGGCTCGTCTCTAAAACCGCGACTTTATAAAGAAAAAAAAAGGGGGGGATCCCCACTCCTTTTCCCCTCTTCTCCCCCCCCCATCTTAACTCTACATTCGCTTCCCAAGCGGGTGAAGGTGGAAGAGGAAGCAAGCACGGCCAGCAAAAGAGGGAAGGGGGGGGGGAAAGGGAAGCAGCTATTACAACTTTCCGAAACAAATGTTGCCCCCCCACTGGCAAAAGGCCGGCGGCTACCAACCCAACTGTATTTGGATCACCCCACGCTACGCTGCGTTTTGCGGAGGGGGTTTGTTTTGGAATGAAAAAGTTTTTTTTAAAAAATAAAAAACATTATTTAGAAGAGCGAGGGAGGAAGAGAGGACAAACCACCTCCAGATCATCGCTTCTGCTCCCCCCTCCCACTCCGACTCTTCTATCCTCCATTAAGTAAACCAGAATCAACTTCCTTGGAGTTTTACATTTCGAAAGCCATAGAATACAAGCTCTTTGGGGCCTACGCAGACGACAGAAGCCCCACCGCCACATTTCACCCCACTCTCAACTTGTGTGTGTGTGGTGGGGGGGAAGGCTTTAGGGTTGCCAATTATTGCAAACCGAACTTGGAGCGGCCTTACGCCGAGGCTTTTTGACGCAGGTTCCACCCCCCCTTTTCATTAATAAATAAAAAAAAACTTTGAAGAGGATGCACTTACAAAACTGCTGGCTGGCGATCCAGGGAGAAAAAGCTCCCGTCCTCTAGAATCCTCTTCCTTCCTCCCCCCCACCTCGTCCTCCACAATCGTGGGGAAGGGGGGGATGTCCAAGAAGCCTCCTCTTTTAAAGCAGCCGGCTAGATTCCTTCTTCCTTCTGATCCTGCCGCTCCATCGCCCCCTCCTTTACCAAATGCGCTTCTTACACGTGCAGTCGGTCGGAAGAGCATGCGCGCACACGGTACCTTATTCACTTGGGTTGTTCCCTCCTCCCGGTCAAGCTATTAATTAGATTGCATTGGCAAAAATTCTCCTCCTCCTCCTCCCCACCCCTTTTATTTGGCGTAAAATGGAACAGTTGGGGGCGGGGAGAGAGAGGGAGAGAGAGGTAGCAGTTGGTACAGTTGGACTTGTAACTAGGCGAGGGTTAAAGAAATCGGCGTCGGAGGGCCGGCCCGAAGATTGGAGAACGGGGAGCTGACGATGCAGCAAAGCCCCCCCTTCTTTCTTTACGCGGCAGTTTGGGGCCACGTGGAGAGGCCGGACTAATAAGGCTCACGCAACGAAGCCCGCTCTTGTGTGGTCGGAGACATGGGGGGGGGCTTCCTTCCACGTGTTGGGGTGCGCAGCTCCCACAGAGGACAGGCAGCAGCGCCGGCAGCTGCGGCTCTTATATCCGGTCCTGCTGAGCCTCCTGGAAGGAGGAGGAGCACCCGCCGTCAAGCCCGGGCAGGGCGGTGCTTCCGAGGGCGCTCGATTGTCCAGGATGGCCTCGTCGAGGGAAGAGCGAACCAGGGCTTGCATCCCGCGCGGCCTAGTAGCGCCTCTTGGCCGTACCGAGAATGCGTCGCTTCTCCGAGCGTTTCTTACAGGAGCGCGACGGACTTGGCTACTCGTGCTCGGGGTAAAAGAGGGATTTCTCGCCTTCGTCAGCGTTTGTCGGATTACCGGCTGCAAAGACTGAAACGGCAGCCTCTCCGGAACGACCCACCACCGAAAAACTGCAAAATCTTGAAAACGAACTTTGCAAATTCTTTGGAACTCTTCGTCAGGCTAGATCACTCTTAAGTACTCTTCTCGGGTTGGGATCTTTGCCGTGTTATTATGGATGGTGGGCTTCTCCCCCCCCCCAGTTATGTATTATTTTAATTTTCTTAAGACACTGGCATTTTTATTCTAGGAAAGGTGAGGACGGCAACCGGCATAGACATTAATTGCTTCTTTAACTCCATTAGTGCATCTATTTCACACCTTGAATGGTTAAGTCTGAAGGTAGTCTCATAATTTGGAGGCTATGAATGTTAACTGGCACTTTTTGGGTTCGTGACAGCGAATGCTGCCCGGAATCTGCATTCACATTTTACAAAAGTGCCCCCAAGTCCCTTGAGCAGTATTCCAGTGGAGACAGACCTGTAGGTTTATATGGCACATCTTTTTTTTTTTTTTAAACTCTTGGGGTTAAAAATGTTGCATAATCTTTCTTCTGGCCATAATGGTAGTAAGGCTGTTTCCTACACCTTCATTTGATCCATATATTTTTAAGTTTGCAATAGTGGTGAATATCTGTAGCTCGGGTGTAGGTGGGTCGGTTTCCGAACATTTGGTTACCAGGCTAGGTAACCTCTTCAGCAGCCTTTAGGGCCTTGGTGGTGAACCTATGGCACAGGTGCCAGAGGCGGCACTCAGAGCCCTCTCTGTTGGCACGCGTGCCGTTGCCCCAGTCCTAGGCTTTCAGCTGGGTTTTATAAAACCTTTTCACTTTAGGCTTCCGCCGCTGTGTGCAAAAAAAGAAAAGGTTCAATCAATCAATTTCAACTTCTCGGAAAAAAAGATCTCGGCAAAGTTGGAATTGATTGATTGAACTTTTTAGTCCCATCCAGTCTGCTGTTACCACTGAAGCCACGCCCACTTAGTGGGCCACTCCCACCCATCATCCGATGATACATAAGTGGGTTTTGGGTTGCAGTTTGGGCACTCAGTCTCTAAAAGATTCACCATCACTGGTTTAGGGGATGTCAGTGTTTTTCTGTGTCTAAGGGCTTCAGGTGTGGGTATGTCAAGTGAGGGTCTTGACACACCCACACCTGAAGCCCTTATAAAGACAAGAATGCTGGCACTGACATCCCCTAAACCAGGGGTAGGCAACCTTGGCTCTTTTATGACTCATGGACTTCAACTCCCAGAATTCCTCAGCCAGCCATGCTGAGGGGAAAGGGAGAGGTTTCCAAGCTGAGCCATGCTGGCTCAGGAATTCTGGGAGTTGAAGTCCATGAGTCATAAAAGAGCCAAGGTTGCTTACCCCTACCCTAAACTCTGCTGAAGATGTTACCTAGCCTGGTAACGAAATGTTTAGAAACCAACCCACAAGCTTGGAGAACGAACCCTCATATTCTTAAGTGGCGCTTCTGCATTAAAATGGCAGATAGTGTAGAATATTAGTGTTTCATAAATAAATTTGAAGTAAAAATTCCTTCCTAAAAAGGGTGAAGGAAAATGGAATGTTATTAAAATGGGATTTTATTTTTTCTAAAGTATACAGGTGATTTGCATGCAAGCATCCTGAACTGCTTTCCATCACATTTGTTTAGAACGATGTCACACGTTTTTAACATTTTCGTCCATTTTGAGATACCATTGTCCATCGAACCTACAGGTAGTCCTTGGCTTACATCCATATTTGAGCCCAACATTTCTGTCATTTGTTAAGTGAGTTTTGCCCCATTTTACAACCTTTCTTCCCATAGTTGTTCAGTGAATCACTGCAGTTGTTTAGCAACATGTTTGTTAAGTGAATTTGGCTCCCCCATTGACTTTCCTGGTCAGAAAGTCACAAAAGGTGACCATGTGACCCCAGGACACTGCAACCGTCATAAATATGAATCAGTTGCCAAGCGCCTGAACTTTGATCACATGACCATGGAGACACTGCAACCGATGTGTGAAAAATGGTCATAAGTCACTTTTTCAGTGCTGTTGTAACTTTGAACGGTCACTAAATGAACTGTTTTAAGTTGAGGACCAATTGTATCAGAAAATAAATACAATGCCTTTCAAAAGCAAACTGACAAGCAAGATGAAGTCCTAGTGATAGGAAACTGTACCCTTAAATCTGTTGAGAGAAATTCTGCAAAACATGGTCCTTCCAGGAAGAATTTGCCATGCTTGCTGACAGTTCTCCCCTTTGAAAGATGTTGGAGGAAGGCACAATTGGATCAGCTATACTGGAGAGGACATGGGAGGAGCAGGAACATTATGGACGAGTCACTGTGTTAATGCTGGAGTTCTTGATTTGAAAAGAATCCAAAACTAATCACATCTTGGAATGTCAAGAACTGGATTGTAGGCACTCCAAGTATTCATTAGATGCCACGTGGATCAGGTAATAGGAAAGGGAGCTGAAGGTGGATGGACATTTCTAATGGATATTTAAAAAAAAACAGTTGCAAAAAGTAAAATGGGTGGTGGTACTGATAAGTAGACTGTTGAAGTTGCCAGATTTTTTTTAAAGCACATGTCGGAAAATGCAAGAATCCCAAGTCACAATAAATAGACAGGTAATATAGAACTGCAGAGCTCATGTAAATACAATAATTATCAGAATGTGCTAAAGTTAGTAAAGGATACTAAAATAAAGGGCTTCCTTAGATATGTTCAAACTGAAATAAAATTGGTATACCAACTCAATGAAAGCAAAATGTTTTAACAGGTTTGAAAGAAATGACAAAAGCTAATTAGTCATCAACTAAAAAAAATGTGTTTCATCATAAAATTGTGATAAACAAGGCCAGAACTGAAGTTTGCAACTGACAGAAATCTGATCAGAAAATACTTGTTTAATTAATGTAATTATCTGGATCAGAATTGCGTCAGTTTGAATCATTAAAGAATGTCTTTAAAGTGAAATATTAGGAAATTGGAGGAAAACTAATGTCCCAGCCTTCAAAAAGCAAAATTCCCAGATTAAATGTTACCTTATTTTTGATTAATTTTCTGGACCGTCAGAATACTATAGCTATATCTTGATTTCAACAAAGCCTTTGACAAAATATCCCATGAGGTCTTGATTAACAAACTAGTTAAGCACAGGTAGTCCTTGGTTTAAATTCATTTGTTCAGGTACTGTTTGAACTTGCAAGAGTGCACAGCCAATCCTCACAATTCCCACTGTTGCAGTGTCCCTGTGGTCATGTGATTGTGATCTGGGTGCATGGTACTCAATTTGCAGTATTTATGATACTGCAGTGAGCTGCAATTATACGATTGTGATTTCCAGTGTCCCCTGAGCAAAATCAATGGGGAAGCTGGCAGGAAGTTGTAGTTGCACGAGATCTTTGCTTAACGATTTGAAATAGAATAGAATAGAATAGAATAGAACTGGAAGGGTCCTTGAAGGTCTTCTAGTCCAGTCCCTTGCCCAAGCAGGAGAACCTATACCTCAGGTCGGCAACCTGCGGCTCTGGAGCCGCATGCGGCTCTTTGAACCTTCCCCTGTGGCTCCCAGCCTCCTCTGCCATTTGCAGAGAGAGGCAATTGCGCTTCCCTGCTTCTCTCTCTTACTCTCTGTGTGTGTGTGTGTGTGTGTTTGTGTATGTGTGTGTGTGTAAAAGAGAGTGCACTCACAGTGTTCACAGTGTTCTTGTTTTCAATAAGCTGAAAAGCTTACTGGGCAGAGCTCCTCCCTTTGCTGCGTCTCTGCAGGAAGCAGGAAGGGCAGGAGAGAGCTAGCTAGCCCAGCTATGCTGACTCAGGCATTCTGGGAGTTGAAGTCCATGAGTCATAAAAGAGCCGAGGTTGCCTACCCCTGAATTTGTTGGAGAACAGCTTGAAGTCAGCTTGCCAGGTGAGCAGAAGATAGGAGAGAGGGAGGGAGAGAAAGAGAGAGAAAGAAAGAGAGTGGGGGAAGAGGACTGGCAGACCAAGGGCAGATAGAGAGAGAGGGAGGGAGAGAGAGAGAGAGAGACAGAGAGATCCTTTTGACATCTAAAATGAAGATAACACTGCATATATCCTTTTTTACCTGCATATATCCTTTTTACACACACACACACACACACACACACACACACACACACACACACACACACCTATAATAAAGATAAAAAAGGATATATGCAGTGTTATCTTCATTTTAGATATCAAAAGGGTTTTGCGGCTCCCGGTGTTTTGTTTTCAGTGGGAAACAGATCCAAGTGGCTCTTTGAGTGTTTTGGGTTGCCTACCCCTGACCTATACCATCTCAGATAAGTGACTGTCTAGTAATCTCATCTTAAAAACCTCCAGTGATAGAGCGCCCACGATTTCTGGAGGCAAGCTGTTCCACTGGTTAATTGTCCTCTGTTAGGAAGTTTCTCCTTAATTCCAGGTTACTTCTCTCTTTGGTCAGTTTCCAACCATTGTTTCTTGTCCTGCCCTCTGGTGCTTTGGAGAATAGTTTGACCCCCTCTTCTTTGTGGCAGCCCCCCAAATACTGGAATACTGCTATCATGTCACCCCTATTTCTTCTTTTTAGACTAGCCAAACCCAAGTCCTGCAGCCATTTTTCATATATTTTAGTCTCCAGGCCTTGGATCATCTTAGTTGCTCTTCTCTGAACTTTTTCCAATCTCTCAACAATCTTTTTTGTACAATGGTGACCAAAATTGGTTGCAGTATTCCAGGTATGGTCTTATTAGGGTTTTATAAAGCGGTACTAATACTTCACGTGATCTTGATTCTATGCCTCTGTTTATACAACGATGACAAGCAGGGACTGCTGGAGTTGCAAGCAGTGTGGTCACCTGATGCTGTGTTTTACGACTGCATCAGTAATGGAGGCTAGTTTGGATACAGTAAGACAGTTAAGTGGATACACAGCTGTTTAAAAATTGTATTTAAATAGTAATCAATCAATGGAACGTCATCAAATTGGAGAAGGGTATTAAGTAAATACCACAAGGACCAGTCCTGGACTTTCTCTTGATTATATTAATGATTTGAATGAAAAAGTGAAGGAAATGATTTATGAAAATTATATATGACAAGTATATACGTCTTTGAGGGAGATGGGTGGTTAAGAAGTTTGAAATAGAAATAAGTTTGGGTAGGATAGCTATTAAGTCAAGAAATAGAATTCGAAATCTTGAAGAACTAGCTGGCATTATCAGAATGAAATTTTATAAGAACATGTGCAGTACCAAGTAGAAGTCAAAAGAATGAAACCTCATTTTATTGAACCAATTGGTGGAATTGGTTCCACCAGACTTTATTCAGGAATATCTATTGAAGAATAGGGCATCTTGGGGATTTCTGTCATGCAAATCAGGAAAGTAGATTCTAACTGAAATTTAGAAAGAACTTCCTAAGAGCAATTCCTTAGTGGAACCAGCAACCCCACAAAACATTATTCAGTGGAGGCTCCATATCTTCCTGTTCTGGATGCTTCAATTTGGATTCCCAAACTGAGCAGAGAGTTGGACCTGATAGTCTAAATCAGAGATGGGGAACTATGGCCCCTTTATGACTTGTGGATTTCAGTTCCCAGAATTCCTGAGGCAGCATGGCTGGCTCAAGAATTCTGAAAGTTGAAGTCCACAAGTCATAAAAGAGCTATAGATCCCCAGCCCTGGTCTAAATGATTCCAACTTGGTGATTCTAATTAATGAAAGTCAAATTTAACAAGAGACCCATGTTGGAAGAGAATTCAGGTTCTGGCAGATGAAGAAATCAAAGCCTACAGAATAAGTATGCTAGTTAACTTGGAATACAGAAAGAATATTTTACATAGACTTAAATCCAAGGTTTCGTTCCTAATATCTCTAGTTTAAACAGAGGAGGAATTTGAAGAATTATTGTGACACATTGTATTGGACTATGAATCAGGAGATTGTGATGTGCTGTGTTTTCAGCACTTGTTCTCAATTACTTTTTTTCCTTTCTGAAAATATCAATTGAATTTTTAAAAATGGATGGGAAATATCAGCTGAATTATATACAAAATGTTTAAATTCTGGGATTGAAAAGAAATTTCTAGATAAAGTACGTGCTAACAATTCTGTCCTTTCAAGATACTATTTTCTGTCTGGGTCTGATTAGTGGACCTGAGGGTTCAAGTAAAAAATAAAAAAATCACAATTGTGCCTGGGCCCTCAAAAGACTATAAATGCTAGTGGTCCAACTTATTAAGACACCTTTTGAAATTCAAATTTGCTACATATTAGCTTTTGCTGTTCGAATCTCACTCAGAAAATCTTATACTTTTTTAAAAGAATAGAAATTTAGAAATTCTTTGTCTCAGAAGAATCCATGGTGTTCCTGTCTGCCAACCTGATTGTGCTTTATAATAAAAGGCTCAAACCCAGGGCACTGACTCAAGCCAGTGATTTCTACTTTGGGAATGAATGAATGCTGAGGACTAGTCTAATACTAAGATGTTAGCATAAATTAATCAAAAGGAAATGAGTCTTGAACCGTTAATTATACAGAGGTGTAACAAATATTCTCTATAATTAATACTTCGAATGTTTAGTTATCAGAGCTAACTGATGTTTAGTTAGCTCGAATGTTTAGTTATCATTCTTCTTCCAATATTTTCTACATTAGATTGCTGTGTCTTTCAGCTACAAGACATTTTCCCCCATTTTTATTATCAGGATTTCTTTTAAGATGCTGGGTATAGTACATGAAACTTCTTGGATGTCTAGTCAAAGCCAGTCTCCAAAACCCTTTCTAGGTTTTCCATTGATAACTAACCTGAGCTTCCTTTATTATATATTTTTCAATTAATCCATATTTTTTAATGAAGCCATAGGAACTCTGGGAGAAAGTGATCATGCAATATTGGAATTCAACATTATGGAAGCACAAGCAATAGAACACAGTCAAACTATAGTCTTGGACTTCAAGAGAGCTAATTTCAATAAACTTAGAGAGGGCTTGGGAAGGATTCCATGGATGAAAATCCTCAAGGGGAAAACAACTCAAGAAGCTTGGGAAATTTTGAAAAATGAGATAATAAAAGCACAGTCTAGCACAATACCAACAAAGAGGAAAAATAACAGCTCTCAAAAGAAACCAGCATGGCTGCATAAAGAACTCTCTTACAAATTGAAAGATAAAAAGGACAAGTATAGAAAGTGGAAAGAGGGGCACATAACTAAGTCAGAATATCAGCAAATAGCCTGAGCCTCCAAAGATGAAGTGAGGAAAGCCAAGGCTCAAAATGAACTAAGGCTTGTGACCAAAGTCAAAGATAACAAAAAAAAAGCTTCTTTCAACATGTAAAAAACAAGAAAAATGTGAAGGAAATGATTGGTCCATTAGTGGGTGAAAGTGGCAAGAAGGTGACAAGCAACAGGGAGAAAGCAGAACTATTTAACTCGTTTTTTGCATCTATCTTTACACAAAGGGAAAAAACAGACCAACCTATTGAAAATAGTGCCATAAAAAACAGAATAGAAATGCAAGTTAAGATAGGCAAGAAAATGGTAAGTGAGCACCTGTCCAGCCTAGACGAGTTCAAATCGCCAGGACCAGATGGATTACACCCTAAGGTTCTCAAGGAACTGGCAGATGTGATCTCAGAACCACTGAACTATATTTTTCAAAGATCCTGGAGCACAGGGGAACTACCAGAGCTGATGTAGTTCCCATCTATAAAAAAGAAAAAAAAATGGACCCAGGAAATTACAGACCTATCAGCCTGACCTCAATACCTGGGAAGATCCTGGAAAAGATAATCAAACAACGAATCAACGTTCACCTAGACGCAAACAAAGTCATTACTAAAAGCCAACATGGCTTTGTGTAAAAAATAGATCATGCCAGACAAACCTTATTGCATTCTTTGACCAAGTGACAAAATTAGTGGATCAGAGGAATGCTGTGGACATAATTTACTTGGACTTCAGTAAGGCATTTGATAAAGTAGATCACAACCTACTACTTGACAAGATAGAAAAATGTGGGGTAGAAAGCACTATCACCAGATGGAACCGTAGCTGGCTGACGGGCCATACTCACGAGTGTGGTCCTCAATGGAAACTTATCTACATGGAGGGAAGTATGTAGTGGGGTGCCCAGGGCTCTGTTCTGGGCCCAGTGCTCTTCAATATCTATATCAACAATTTGGACAAGGGGATAGATGGGGAAACTCATCAAATTTGCAGACGACACCAAGCTGGCAGGAATAGCCAACACTCCAGAAGACAGGCTTAAGATACAGGAGGACCTGGATAGACTTGAACACTGGGCGCTATCTAACAAAATGAAATTCAATGGGTGAAAAAAGCAAGGTTCTACATTTAGGCAAGAAAAACCAAATGCACATGTATAGCATAGGGGGTACCTTGCTCAATAGTAGTAACTGTGAGAGGGACCTCGGAGTCCTAGTGGACAATCACCTAAATATGAGCCAGCAGTGTGCTGCAGCTGCCAAAAAGGCCAACACAGTGCTAGGCTGCATTAACAGAGGGATAGAATCAAGATCAGGTGAAGTGTTAATACCACTTTACAAGGCCTTGGTAAGGCCACACTTGGAATACTGCATCCAGTTTTAGTCACTGCGATGTAAAAAAGATGTTGAGTCTCTAGAAAGAGTGCAGAGAAGAGCAACAAAGATGATTAGGGGACTGGAGGCTAAAGCATATAAGGAAAGGCTGCTGGAATTGGGTATGTCTAGTTTAATGAAGAGAAGGATGAGGGGGGGACATGATAGTAGTGTTCCAATATCTCAGGGGCTGCCACAAAGAAGAGGGTGTCAAGCTATTTTCCAAGGTGCCTGAAGGCAGGACAAGAAGCAATGGGTGGAAACTAAGCAAGGAGAGAAGCAACCTAGAACTAAGGAGAAACTTCCTGACGGTTAGAACAATTAACCAGTGGAACAACCTGTCTCCAGAAGCAGTGAATGCTCCAACACTGGAGGTTTTTAAGAAGAGACTGGACAGCTATTTGTCCGAAATGGTATAGGGTTTCCTGCCTGATCAGGGGGTTGGACTAGATGACCTCTAAGATCCCTCCCAACTTTACTATTATTATTGTTATTATTATTTATTTAAAAAGCAATTAATAACTTATTCCCTCCTATCTTGATTTGTTAAATGATTTCCTTTCTAGCATCTAAAGCAAGAACAGTACTAAAAAGCAAAAAAACATATGACTATTTTTAATGAATATACTAAACGAGATCCAAAATCATTGAAGACATATAATTGGTCCTAAGCCTTGAAATGTCTGCCAGCATTCCAAGGTCCCTGAAGTGTCAAATCTAGGGCATGTCCCTAACATGACATCATATTTGAAGATATAGGAGGGCATCAGCTGGGTTCTGTTAATTACACTCCCTTGTGGAAGAGCAGTAGCAAGATAGTTCCAGAGGGAAAAGGCTATCTGTTCTATTTTCGCCTAGGGAAAATGAACAGAGATGGACTTGTTTTGTCCTTTAGTGCAGCAACTACACCAATTCCTTGAAGGTTAAATTCAACAGACGGATAATTGTATCATAGACATTTTCCAGTCTACTCATTTGGTGCAATGCATAATATTTCAAATCCCAAATCCTTGAAACTGAGGTGAAGCAGGGAATGAGTCTCATGCCATCATCTTTGCTGTTCCTGAATTTCATGAAACAACTGGACAACTTATGCCCAGCTGGGTCATCATTTCAGATGTATTTCCTTACCTAAACAGAAAAACAATGACAAGTGGGCAAAAAAGCCGTGCCTGATGGTGCTTGGGAGTGTGTGAGAGATGTGGTGTGAATCACTGATGGCATGCTGGGGATAGGGATGGTGCAGATGAGGAAGAGTGCATGGGGATGTACATAAAGTGCCATATGAGTTAGGGAGGGCCCACAGAGTGGTGCTGGTATGTGCCAGGAAGGATGCATGGGGATTCCTTCTTCCCTTTTCCTCATTCCCTTTCTATTCTTTCCTTCCTTCCCTCTTCACTTCCCAGCAGGCAAATGAGCGGCGGCTGCTGGGTGGGTGGGCGGGTGAGTGAATGAGTGAATGATTGTGACAGCAGCTGGGAAACTGTCATGTTCAAGATGAGGATCATGTGACCACAGCAGCAGCCTGAAGCAGCTACAACATCCCCAGATTTCATTCTTTGCAGAGTCACAAGTCCTGGGTTTTGGGCAGAATCTGTACATTAGCCCATTTGAGGTTCCTTGGTTCAAAATAATTTGCTCTATGGTGCACCATTTTGCCTCGTTAAAAGTTATAGAAATGAGACTGAGTAGTACCGGTTTATAGATTGCCTAATGCAAAGAGACAGTTAAAATATAGGATGTTTGATTGGCAACTAGTTTTAACCTTTATTTGAAATGAAAGGACATCAACATGGTTGATCAATATCTGCTGCAACTGCTCTGTGAATATACACACTAGGATAAGATAGCAGGCTAGTTTGTGCCTCAGTGCCTTATGCATAGCAATAGCACTTAGACTTATATACCGCTTCATAGTGCTTTACACTAAGTGGTTTACAGAATCAGCCTACTGCCCGCAACAAACTGGATCCTTATTTTACTGACCTGAGGATGGAAGGCTGAGTCAACCTTCAGCCGGCAAGGATCAAATTCCTGGCAGTGGACAGAGTTAGCCTGCAATAGTGAATTCTAAGCACTGCGCCACCACAGCTCTATAGCCAGGTAACTTATGAATATAGCCAAATACATTCACCAATCCATCATGAAAAGACAGGATATGTGTCTTTAACTGCAATTCTCAGAGCACACAACAAAAGCCTCTTTGAGATACTGCTTTCAAAGCAAATTATTTGCAGAGGCTTTATCAAGGTTTTTGAGAAAGTTTTATTATTGCACATAGTACATACAGATCTGTAGTCCCTTTGCTGAATTTGAGAACAGCTGATTACTAGGAGCATCAGAAGTAAATTTAATTTTATCTCAAAATGTATTCCTCTTATATTTTCCTATATCAGTGAATGTATTCAGAGAACACATTAAATCATGGTCAGATTAATCAGGGTTTATTGACTAAGATATATAGTTGATCCATGCAGCAAATTAAGTCACAAACAGGCAAACCACATTTTAACATTTTGTGTGAATCCAATTACTGCCTCCTGCTCTCATTTGCTACAGGAAACAAAATACTATATATTGAAATTCCTTCTATAGCGGTACAAAATCATCTTCCCTTTAACTTAAAAAAAAATTTCTGAGAGAAGCAATCGTTTTGGAAAGCCACCACAATTTTCTGAAACTATGTTACTCAGTGTGTAGAAAACAAGGGTCAAGCTCAGATAAAAGCTAAGAAATACTTCTAAAAAACAAAATTTATGAAAATGCACCAAGATTTTATGACAGGCAGGTTCTAATATTCAGTGCTGACCCCAGAAGAGGGTATTTTTCATTTTATTAAATTTATTTGCTACCCATCTCACAGTAGAATGATTTAAAACTACCCAGGCAACACAATTACTCAGGGTTAATTGAGCCACGGTTTTCCCAAAACCCAGTTCTGGTTTCATAGAGCTATTGAGCCATAAAGTATTGGCATGGGCTAAGAGCTGAGGAATCAGATTAGAGAAAGATTTGCGTGAGGAAAAACTATACATGTTAGAGTTCTAAGAGCTGACACTGATTTGACGGCACATAATTGAGTTTGCCTACCACATTAGGCGAAATGTCTGCACCCTGTCTATGAGGAATACAGGTAGTTCCAACTTACAACCATAATTGGGACCGGAATTTCCGTGGCTAAGTGATGTCACGTGACCACATCACTTAGCAATTGTTGTCGTAACTCCAGACATGCCGTTCTTTAAGTGGGAAGTGGAGAGAGTCCCAAGTGAAGAGTATGGGGGACTACAGGGGGTGGGGAGGGCCCAGTACAGACTCTGAACAAGTGGGGGAGGGGGCTGCAATGCAACAGGAACTCAGGAAGTCTGGGAAAAGAATAATGTGCGGCTCAGGAGTTGCTTGGTGTGCTTCAAGAAGCCCCTGAGCTGCTGTGCAGCAGTATAGTGCAAAACAGCCACCCAGGAAGCCCCAGCCACCCTGCATCCAAGCCCCTTACCATCCTGCAGTCTATCAACCCATCTTATTCCTGCTGTGCCTGTCCTGGCCATTGGCCACATGAGGCCATCTTTCCCAGGACTCAGGAGAACAGGCACATGATTTGGAGAATGGCGCAAACAGCCTCGGGAAGAAGGCCTGGCGTGGTCAGCAGCTGCTTCACACAGGCCAGACTTGGTGCACCTCATTACCAGTAGCAGCGGGAGGAAGATGGTGAAAGTCAGCTGGGTGTGACAGGGATAATGGAGCAGAGACCCACAGGGGCAACTGCTGAAGCCCTGGGCCTCTTCTTCAGCCCCAGCCCCATTACTGCCTCCAAGGACTACTGCCAAAAGGGCACAGATGGGGAGAGACAGCAGATGGGGGGAGTTGAAGCACCCGTTGTCCTGTGGGCAAGGCACCTTAGTTTGATCACATGCCTGTGGGGATGCTTGCTACTTCAGGGAATGTCATAAGTCGCTTTTTTCAGTCTGTCATATTTTCAATCACTGAAAGAATGGTCATAGGTCGATAACTACATGTTTGTACAAACTTGAGATGACCACTTGTCAACTATGAAAGCAGATGGACTTGAAGCAGACTAATATGCTAATTCTACATATAATGCTGAGCCATGGCCATAAGCACGAATTATAACTTAAGTATGCATTTTCAGAAAAATCAATTCTTATAACCACTCTATTCATACTTCAAAACTTTTAAAGGAACAGCCTGCCAAGTGGGATGCCTTACTTAGTGGAATGCTAACAAAAAAACGGAGTGAATTTTCCCTTTAGGTTATGTTTAAGGACAGAAATAGCAAGGATTACATCACCTGCTTTTCTGAATACTAATGTGTCTCTAGAGAAACCCTATGAGATGGTCAGAAATTATACATTAAATTTTGGCAGCCAGGAAATGATACAAGTATATCTACTAGTTTTGTCCACAGTGGTAAGTCTAGCCTTCTTTACAAATGAGAATACTCAGAAAATAGACCAGATATTGTATACTTGAATATTTCACCACCTCTGGTGTGTTAAAATAAAAGTAGCAACAACATACTTACGCTAGGGACATAAGTATGCATCAGGTCATAGCCTAAATTCAGTTTTAAAAGTAATAATAGAAACCTGGAACAAAATGTTGTGGAGATCTTCACCCTATAACAGTGAGGAAGCTAACCATGCCCTCTTTCGAGAAGCTGTTAAGTGCCAGAGGTATCCAGCTGCCGAATATCAAACTTCCCTCCCTGCCCAATATGGTTTCATTTTTTCCTTCTAACTTTCAATATCCCTCAAATCTTGGAAAGCACTGTGCACAGATTAACCTGTGTCCTTTTTGACTTCCTCTCCAAAATTCTATTCTGATGTATCTCAAGGTTTAAATCAGCAATCTCCCTCAGCAGCTCAAGATCTATTCTCTACCAAATGTTAATGTTTATAAGGAATCACGACACAGGTAGCCGACTTAACAACAGTTCATTTAGTGACCATTTGAAGTTACAACATCACTGAGAAAGTGATTTATGACCGTTTTTCACACTTGCAGCATCCTTGTGGTCACATGATCAAAATTTGAATATTTGGCAAGTGGTTCATATTTATGACAGTTGCAGTGTCCCAGGATCATGGGACTGCTTTTTGCGATCGTCCGACAAGCAACATCAATGGGGAAAGCAGATTCACTTAACAACCATGTTAATAACTTAACATCCACAATGATTCACTTACCAAGTGTGGCAAGAAAGATCATAAAATGGGGCAAAATTCACTTAATTGACTCACTTAGCAACATAAATTTTAGGGTCAATTGTGGTTGTAAATTGAGGACTACCTGTACTAAGATGCATTGTAATGTACTCTAATACTCTAATCTAGAAATTGTATCTAGATTACATGTACAACTGTACAACTTGCTATATAATGTTAATCCAGTACAGGGGTCCCCAACCCAGTCCGCGGACCGCCACTGGTCCACAACATGCCAGCAAGCGAGCCGCACAAAGCTCCATCCTCGGGTTGCAGACAATATTCAAAACCACACCCCCTCTGGTCCGTGGAAGAATCTTTCTCCATGGCACTAGTCCCTGGTCCCCACAGGTTGGGGATCTCTGATCTAGTACATCTTTGATCTTTCTAATATAGTAAAAGGAAAGATCTGATGCATGGAATCTTATTATTTTTAAAAATCCAAACATTTAAAGTTTGAAAAATTACTTGCTTAGTTTTTAAAATTTTAATTAAAAGGGGACTTGCTTGAGAGGATTATTAATGTAACAAATGAATGCAAAAAAATGCACTGTGATTGAGAAGGAGCCAATGACCTAATTCAATTAGTACAGGTGAGAGATGATGGAAGAGTGGATTAAGGGGAAAATGTTGGGCTCAAAGTCTCATATTGACAATTAAATTAAAAGAAAAACCCTAGTGAAAGATACATAAACAGAAGCATCCTAATGAACTGAGTTTGGCCGAAGTTGGAAGTTCAACATGGTCTAGTAAATTAGGAGGCAAGAATTCCATCTCTGCCAACACTTTCAGAAGTTCTGGAATTAACCCCTGATGCAAGTCAATATTTCAGTCTAATCTCCATTTCAAAAATAGGAACAGAAAGACTTTAAAATCATTTTTATACCATCTTTGTTGCAGTAACCAGTCTTTGTTGGATATGTTCGCCGCCTTGAGTTATTTGTAAAAACAATAATGGTCAGATATAAATAAAATTCACATACAAAAGAGCACAAGATCCATATAAAAGAATCACTTCCTAAACTAGGCATGTTTAGTTTCTCCTAAGCAACTAAACCTGAGTTATTTTAAAGCTTGTTGTTAAGATGCCTTTTGCAATATATACTTATAAAACTGTTAGGAGTTTTGCATGAACACTGATTTCGCAAATCCTAAGGGGAAAAAGGCCACAGAAAAGTGGTTTGCACCTAATGGTATGCTAATAATGCATAATCGCCAGTTTTCCTATTGGTATTTCCATTGCTGCTGCCATGCCGTGAGCCACCAGATGCCAGCAGGCTAGGCATTGTGGCTCAGCTCTAACAATTGGCTCTTGTGATCTAGTACAAGCCAGCTCTAGCAGTACTTGTACCCGTTTTAGGAAAACAAAGTTCAGAACAGTTACAGAAAAAAACTAAACTAATTGGAACTGTCAAGAAGTTACGCAATTAGACTGCCCTTTTTCTCTATTCCTTTCCCCCCCCCCATTTGTTTTTAAATTTCATTCTCGCACCCAAATTTCATTTTCTGACAACAGTTACATCTGATGCATACTTTATCAGAATGTGTTTCGAATCATTAGGATTGAATGGTAGATTAATTTGAGAAATGGTTTAACTAGATACGGTAAAACAGGTGTCAAACTGCCGGCCCACAGGCCAGATGCATCATGGCAAAACCACACCCACCCCGTTGCCGACAATGGAAAAAAGTCACGATACATCATGACACGTCATGTGACATTGTGAGTTTGACACCCCTACGGTAATAGAAGGAAACTTGTCCTTGTATTTCCAATCCTGTCAATTAAGTGTTCCATTTTACGTATGTATGTATGTAGTCAGACCCCAACTTAAGTATTGTGCCCAGTTCTGGAATCCCATTTTAAAAAAGATTCAAAAAAACTGGAGAAAGGCACTATAGATAGGGGATGATATCACATGCACATTTAATGCACTACGAAAGTTAAGATTTCCAAAAGCTAACGTGGGAAAATAATACAATTCTTCAAATATCTGAAAGATGTCTCACAAGAGTCAACTAGTTTTGTATTATTCCAAAATGCAGCATATAGGATAGTTATTTTAAGTTACAGGAAATCAATGGACTCGGTTATCCAGAGAATGTGTAGGCACCCTTTGGATGTGTTCAAGCAGATACTGTACTGGAAAATCGAATCTCAACAATCTTTTTCATTTGGATTGTACTTAGGAGGTTGGACTCAACTGGCCCTTCCTACTCTATAATTCAAGATTATTTTGTGGTTTAATCGGAAGGAATATGCTTTACCTCCAAAAGAGCACATATCTGAGATTCTTGGCTGGGAAAGAGATCTATTTGAGAATACAGTTGTGGCTGAGCATGTTTGGAAACAGCTTAATATGTACACTTTTGCTAAATCTAATCAAACTTAACACTTTGAATTCATAAAACACAGCATGAATAATTTACATCATATATATCTCTCTTCATAACTCTTTATGCATTCTTCATTTAAAATATATGTAACCCTAGTGGTTCATGCCAATTTAGTTATCTTCCAAACATTTTATTTATTGAATTTGTTTGGCACCCATTTTGCTTCAAAATGACTCTGGGAGGCTTAAAGTGTCAACATACACCATTCCTCCAACTATTAACTTTTAAACTTTTAAATTGTAAGTTTCTTAAGACAGCCCTTACCATTGCTGTTGTTCATATAATTATGTAAAATACCAGTAGCACTCACCCAATGACCAGTTACTTAATAACCATTTAAATTTACATCAGACCCCAAAATTGAATTGAACTGAACTTTTTTTGGCCAAGTGTGATTAGACACACAAGGAATTTTTCTATAGTACAGAACCACTTGGTGTACATGCAAAGCAACAGAATAATACCAATAAAAGGGAGAAAGTAAAAATGATAAATAATACTACAGCCACACTATATGGGTAAATATACACAGACATAAATGTACTTATGTCCTCTTAAGTTATGACTGCAACATCTACCCTTCTGCAGTCACATGATTGCATTTTGGGAACTTAGCAACTGGTTCACATTTATAACCTGTTGCAGTACCTTGTAGTCATATGACCACAATTTGCAACATATTTGTCTTTCTGCTGTTTTTTGCCAGTTTCCAGCACAAAAAAACCATTCAGGAGAACTGATTCATTTAATGCTCATGTGATTCCCTTAATTGTCATGACTTGCTTTACAGCCTGCATAAAATAACATCGATTCAGCTCACATAATGACCTGCTTAATAACCATAAAGATGTATGATGGAAATTCCAGACTCAATTGTGGTCATTAATTGAGAACTACCTGTACCATAACAATGATTCTATCAAATATTTTGTCCTGTACCTTCAAAAATTTGTAGCATTGTGGGGTTTTTTGGGGGGGTGTAACTTATCTAAAAAGAACTACTGAATTACTGAAACCATTGTTGTATGTTACTGTTAACCTAAGCACAAAGCAAACCTGAGCACTAGGTATTATAACTGAAAGGTCATAGCTAAACTAAAGATTGCACTTTTCAAACTTCTGAGTACATAAAATATACCTTGTTTAAAGCACATATAGAGTCAGAGTAAAAAGGGGCATACCATAAACTACATTGATCTTTGTATAAACAATTAAAGTTTCCTTTGTTCCCTCTCATATCTGTTCCCTCTCATATCCTTACTCACAATTTAGCAGAAAGAATGAGGGGGAGGAGTATGGTTGTAAAACATTTTTATAACCCTTCTAACTTTTTTCAGTTGATATTAGAGATCTAGAGAGACAAAAATCCAATACAGTGAAGTGTACAATTTATTTTTTAAAGAGTCTCAACTACATATAAAACAGGAAAAAAAAAGGATTAATATGTAACTGAAACCAGAAACTTTTCTTTTGGGACCGATGGATAAGCAATTGGGGAAAAATCTCTTGGAATTTAGTTTTTGTATGACAATTACAGGGAGACTATTAAAGGTGGAAAGATTTCCACCATCATTTATTTATTTATTTATTTATTTATTTATTTATTTATTTATTTATTTATGAGACTTATATACCGCTTTAAGTGCAAGCACTCTCTAAGCGGTGTACACCAGTAAGCAATGTGTATATATATATATATATATATATAATATATATATATATATATATATATATATATATATATTTGTTTTCTGAGGTTTTCGCGGGTGTTTGTATGTAGGTCTTTGGTTGTTCGGGTTTTCTCCCGCGTAAAATTGGAAGTGTCTTGGCGACGTTTCGACGAAGTCCCATTCGTCATCTTCAGGCTGGTGTTTTCAGCTTCGTGCTTCGAGCAGCAATGCTGCTCGAAGCACGAAGCTGAAAACACCAGCCTGAAGATGACGAATGGGACTTCGTCGAAACGTCGCCAAGACACTTCCAATTTTACGCGGGAGAAAACCCGAACAACCAAAGACCATATATATATATATATATATATATATATATATATATATATATATATATTTACATTGCCCCCAACAATCTGGGTCCTCATTTTACCTACCCCGGAAGGATGGAAGGCTGAGTCAACCTTGAGCCGGTGAGATTTGAACCGCTGACCTGCTGAACAGTCAGCTAAAGTGGCCTGCAGTACTGCACTCTAACTGCTGTGCCACCTCGGCTCAACCTCCATCACAATGGAGGAATGGATGTGAAAGTAATGGAGCTTGCTAAAATGGTCAAACTGATAGCTTTAATTAGAGACAAGGCAAGTTTAATACTGATTGGAAACCCTTTACTTTGTGTGTGAAACTAAAAAAATTAAACTATATTTTGTTTTGATGATTAGAAAAAAAAGATTATGGTTACATTACAGGTAGACCTCGACCTATATTAAGTGAAACATTTGCTAAGTGAATTTTGCCCCATTTTACAAGTTTTCTTGTCACAGTTAAGTTAGTAATACAGTTAAGTAAATCTGGTTTCACCACTGACTTTGCTTGTCAGAAGGTTGCAGAAGCTGATCACATGACCTCAAGGAATTGCAAACGTCATAAATATGAGTCAGTTGCCAAGCATCTTAATTTTGATCATGTGGCCACAAGGATGCTACAACAGTCGTAAATGTGAAAAAAGGGTCATAAGTCACTTTCAGGCCTCTTTTAACTTTGAACAATCACTAAATGAATTGTTGTAAGTTGAAAACTACCTGCATTTACATTTTTTCTATAGAATAAGAGGTTATATTTATAACTGCTGCAAAAGAAAATCAGATAACCTTTATCTTTTTTCTGCACTTTTTTTGGTTTTCTTTTTTATTCTAATAGTTTGTTTTTCATTTTAAAATTTTAATAGTTACATAAAACAATAATTTTTAAAATCATGAAATGGTATATCTTTAGCATCTTTTAAGAAAATATCTTTCTCATAGCAACATTCCTTTAAGGTAACAGGTAGGAAAATGAGTGAGATAATTTCCTAATTTAGTGCCCCCAGAATGTGCCAGCTGAATAACCTGAAAAATAGGGCATTCTCATCACCTGAAGACCCATCCCTGTCATTGTATTTAAGAGGAAGGAAATGTCTCACTTCCAGAGCTATTTTAGAAACAAATCAATGGGTGGGGATGTTGTTAACCATTCCATAGACAGGTCTTGGATTTTACAGTTCTCATCCAGATGTGATACAATGATTTCACAGCTATTCACAGTAGAGATTTTATCCAGTAAATGAAGAATTTGAATTTTCAAAACTAATGGAATTATAGCTTTTTAAAAGTAAGAAAGTATCTAAGCTGTTTTCTCCTGAAACTACAGATTGGTCTTTTAAATAATAATTTTATTTTGTCCCTAAACATTATACTACAGAAACAAAATAGCTTTATAACTACTGCCTTTTCTTTTAAAGATTCCCCACTGAAACACAAAATTGTCTCCCCCAAATTTATTCATTAAGCCTATGAAGTCACCAGGATTCAAGCTTATTTCTTAGTAAGATATCCTACAACAAATTCCTTGTATATAGGATCCCTTCTTTTAATTTCCCTTGTCCAATTCCTTGTTGTGCCTTAGTGTCCAAAATGCCCAGTAACCACAATTTCTACACTTCACTGATGTGTACATCCAATCTAGCTCAACAATTATAGTGTGCATATGGAGTACTTACCTTTCTTTGCCCCTGCATAGTTATCAGTGCTCCTAGCATTTCCATTCACACTCCTGAATGTCACTTTGCTTCCTGTCTTTTCTTCCAGGCAGATATACTCCATTCTATTGCTCATTCTAAACGCATGAAATATACCTAAATAGCCCTAATCCTTTCAAACTTTGTTGCATTTGGAACACATTCACCATGAAAGCACAGGCAATTACCTCCCAAAAGGCACTTTGCATTAATGGCATCTCTTCCAACTATTCCCAGAAGATTCTTAAACTAGCTCTCAAGGGAGTTAACAGGAATAAGCCAGAAGATTAAATACAATTTTACCTTGCAAAAGTACACTCTGATGCTCATTTACACAGTTTCCCCTAAACCTTGTATATTCTCATGGAAAAGAAACAACCTGCTCTAATAAGCTTCCAACTATTCCCTCTGCTGAGAAATTAGATTTTGACTGAGATCAATCAGTTTCTTCTTTTCTCTTCACTCAAAGTGTGCTAAAGTCAACTTTTAAACATTAATTTCTTCACAGACTATTGGCATATTTCTCCATGGTCTTATTTACAGCTTCTGCTAAGGTAGTTGTAAGGATAAAAAAAATCTCTCCATTTTTCATTATTTAGCACTGTCCTTATTTCTGCAACACATTTAATCCAGTCAGATTTCCTTAATGATTTTTCAAACATACAATTACCAGCTCAATCAAAAATTACCATATGAGGAATGCAACATTCTCATTCATCTTCAAGAAATGTTTAGGATTCCTTGAACTAAGACAATATGGTAATTCTCCAGCCCATCACTAGCCTCTTCTCCATTGGTCAGGTAGGAAAAAGATAACTCACCACCACAACCAATCAGTCAGTGTGTTCTATGCTGCCAGGACTTAGCACCTGAGTTCTGTAACAAAGCAGCTCGCATTTTTTTTTCAGTCACTCTTTCTCCCCAGCTCTTTTTCTTGGAGGACTGATTATACAAAAAACAGGTCAGCTGATTGGTTTTAGGTGTTGTCTTGACTAGATGAAATTATTCAGTGCATTATTAGGTCTGGTTTAAATTAAGCTTAACTATTTATGGCTTAGCTGAACTGGATCAAACCCTAACCCTCACTGACTGAGAAATTTAACTTTTTTCTTCATCTGGAATCTAGTATGTATTAACATGCAACACATTGGAATCAATAGTTATCAAAATTTCTTCAATCTGTACTGTATTTCCCCAATTTGGGCACAGTCCTGTAAATTCCCTTAATTCTGTATGAATATTCTAAGCAATAGGTGACCATGTTAACTTTTAAGCCATGTACCCCATCAACTTTAAGTTTCAGAGCATCAGTATTCTATTCTGTATGGTAATATATCCTTAACTTAAAAATAACAAACTATTATAAAAGAAGCAGTCGTTAGAAAATCAGATATTTCTTTAAAATGCATTTTACAAGATGTCAAGAAAACAAGTATTAACAAGTACTGTTTAAATACTATAATTATTAAAACTTGCCTCAAGTCCCTCCAGACTGAGGTGGGGATTGCATCAATAAAATTCTACCAATGTTCATTTTTCTTTCACAAGACTTTAACATCAAGCTGAATAGTTATTTCTCAACATATCAATTACTGATTGAAGAGAGAACAATATAGTATTCTTCCCTCTTTGAAGAGGTCAGAAAGTTTAGTTGCACATAGCATCTTTGTGCAACTAAAACCTCCCAACAGAAAATCCTAAAAAAAAAAAAAAAAAAAGTACAAACCAGGAATGATCAAACAAGCAGCAACTCAAGAAACTTCTGGCATTTAATTGTAATTCTCTCCCAGCCACCATTGGTAATCAGGTAAGAATCACAGCACCTATCTGAAACAGATAGGTATTTAAGAAAAAAAAAAAGTTTCAGGTCAAGCTTGACACTCTTGTTGACTTCACTGAGTGTCCATGTAGTTTCTTGTCAACAATATGGAAGTAGTTTGGCACCGCCTTCTTCCACGACGTTTTTTTTTTTTCCAATTTTCCAGGCCAGCCCGAGCATTTCCTGATGGTCGCTCATCCAAGCACTAATTAAGCCAACTCAGTTTTTTTATATCGGCCGAGGGTCAATACGCGCCGCGCTTTAATTAGTACCGTCACCGAAATGTTTTCCCCATCACAAAAAGTGTGTGTGTCCCCCACAAAAAAAAAACCAGGTCTCTTCCTCCCAGAGGGGACCGCCAATCCAGCCAATCACACAGCTTTCTTTCCCAGACATGGGACGGGAGGGGGAATCTCTCCCACCCGCCCCCTCGATCTTCTATACACCCGAGGGAAAACTCTTTTTTCCCCTCTTGACGACAATAAGGAAAACAAGCCCACTCCTGTCCCTTTCCCCCCCCCTGCCCCCCAGCCCAATTCGGCGCTCCCCTTCTCCCGCACTACCTCAAGTCGTCGACGCCGCCACCTCCTTCTTCTCCAACTCACAGGGCCGGGCCGGGCCTGGCTGGGGTGGGGGAGGAGAGAGCGGCTCCCTCAGGTGGCCACTGACAGGAGGAGGAGGAGGAGGAGGAGGAGGAGGACGCGGACGACTACGGGGGATGCCTTGTAGGGGAGGGGTCACGAGTGGAGTACGCACGCGCGAGGACAGGCCTCGAGAAGGGGAGCGTTCAAGACGGAGGAAAAAGGCGGGCGAGCAACTTTGTCTCGCGCCGAGCGACGCCCCGCCCCCCCTTCGGCGGTCTCCTCAGGCGCTTCCCTTCGTTGACTGCCAACATCTGCGCACGCGCGGACCGCCGGCACCTCTTTCTTCTTTTTCGTCTTCTTCATCCTCCTCTTCCTCCTCCTCGTCATCGTCTTCCGCGCTCCCATTTTGAAGCCACACCTCTTCAGAGGCTCGCTGCCCTCTTTGGTGCCACGCCCCTTCCTCCGCTGTGATTGTGCCAGACGCCTCCCCTCACGTCTCTCGAGGGCGCTCCGTCCGTCAAAACGCCTGTTCCCTCCTAAACGCTCCGCCTACGTCAGCCTTCCGCCGATCAAGCCACGCCCTCTGCCTCAGAGTTCGCCCTTTCCTGGGCCACGCCCATCCTCTCCTTTCTCGCGCCGCCTCCGCAATCGAGCGCCTCCATTTCCTCGCGCCCAGTACAAGCAACGCCCGCTTGAGTTGACTTCACTTTGATTCGCCAATTTTGGTTGACGACCAAAGTTATTCCGCCAATGAAAAGTTCCGGACGATGACGACAAGCCAATGAAAGAATAGGGGCGGGATATGAACGATCAGAGCGTCGTCACGGATTACTATAATCCGAATTCATACTTTATTCCATCTCCCCCCACTCTTTACCTTGTCATTCATTTCCATTAAAACTACTGTAGATGGTCCTAAATTATCTTCGACCTTAAATTATAATAAAAAGAACCCCCAAATAAACTTTTCAAATGGGGGGAATATAATTCCCTCCAGTATTAGTGTATCAGATGAATGCTGTGGATATAATTTACTTGGACTTCAGTAAGGCATTTGATAAAGTAGATCACAACCTACTACTTGATAAGATAGAAAAATGTGGGTTAGACAGCATCGCCATCAGATGGATTCATAGCTGGCTGATCGGCTGCACTCAGTGTGTGTCCTCAATGGAATCGTATCTACATAGAGGGAAGTGTGCAGTGGGATGCCCCAGGGCTCTGTTCTAGGCCCAGTGCTCTTCAACATCTTCATCAACGATTTGGGCGAGGGGATAGATGGGGAACTCATCAAATTTGCAGATGACACCAAGCTGGCAGGAATAGCCAACACTCCAGAAGACAGGCTTAAGATACAGGCGGACCTGGACAGACTTGAACACTGGGCGCTATCTAACAAAATGAAATTCAATAGTGAAAAAAGTAAAGTTCTACATTTAGGCAAGAAAAACCAAATGTACAGGTATAGTATAGGGGGTACTTTGCTCAATAGTAGTAACTGTGAGAGGGATCTAGTCCTAGTGGACAATCACTTAAATATGAGCCAGCAGTGTGCTGCAGCTGCCAAAAAAGCCAACACAGTGCTGGGCGGCATTAACAGAGGGATAGAATCAAGATCATGTGAAGTGTTTATAACACTTTACAATGCCTTAGTACAATTCCAAGGCCACACTTGGAATACTGCATCCAGTTTTGGTCACCACAATGTAAAAAAGATGTTGAGACTCTAGAAAGAGTACAGAGAAGAGCAACAAAGATGATTAGGGAACTGGAGGCTAAAGCATATAAGGAATGGTTGCTGGAATTGGGTATGTCTAGTTTAACAAAGAGAAGGACGAGGGGTGACATGATAGCAGTGTTCCAATATCTCAGGGGCTGCCACAAAAAAGAGGGAGTCAAGCTATTCTCCAAGGCGCCTGAGGGCAGGACAAGAAGCAATGGATGGAAACTAATCAAGGAGAGAAGCAACCTAGAACTAAGGAGAAACTTCCTGACAGTGAGAACAATTAATCAGTGGAACAACCTGCCTCCGGAAGTGGTGAATGCTCCAGCACTGGAAATTTTTAAGAAAAGACTGGACAGCCATTTGTCCGAAATGGTATAGGGTTTCCTGCTTGAGCAGGGGGTTGGACTAGATGACCACCAAGGTCCCTTCCAACATCATCATCATTATTATTATTATTATTATGGATCATCGCACAGTCAGCCAGATGTTCAGACTGGATTTGGCATTTTGTCTACCTATTGAGTCATTATTATTATTATTATTATTATTATTATTATTATTATTATTATTATTATCTTAAATTGAAGTGTTAAAGTGACATAATGGGGGGGGGGTTCTAAACTCATTTCATCATGCTGGGATTGTGAGATATCATGTGCTGAGGATAGTTGGCTTACCAGGAAGCATGCAATACCAGCAGTATGCAAAAATAATAACTTCTATCATTACTAAAATCATATTCTCTCAAAATCCAAAGAAACTGATGAGAATTTGAAGTAAAGGACCTTCCTACTGAATTGTGGTAAGAGGTGTTTGGTCATAAAAAGGGATTAAACCACTATGGCTTTGCGCCATGGTTACTACAAAATTACACTCGGATGAAAGTACCCAACTTCTCCATGCATTTCTGGAAAATGAGCAGGCAGCTGACCATCATTTTACAAAAAAAAAAAAAAAATTGAGTTTATCAACATTGCAGTGGTTGGTGAATTCTTATGGAGACAAAGCAGCAACAAGAATGGAGAGAGAAGCCCAAAGTCACAAGTTCCTTGTGCATCTTGCATCCTTTAAGTTCCCAACTGAATGTGGAAATAAGATTTTAAGGAAAATCCAAAGATGCTTTTTCAAAAGGCAACTGGACTTTTGTTTTTGCTTGAAGACATTTTGTTTCTCATCAGTGAAACAACCATGCTCTGGATGATTGAGAATCTCCATATACATTTTAAGGAAAACATAACTTACTCATCTGAAAAGCTGCCGCTCTTCTCCATAAAAGATTGGATAACAAAAGCCAAAAAATCCTATTATTGTATTCTCAGGCAATTTAAATTGACCCATAAAGGGAAATTATTTGAGGAAATAAAACTAGTTCTCCTTTCGGACATAGTAACCACTACAGGTGGGCCACACTTAATGACCGGTTGTTTAGTAACAGTTTGAATTTATGAAGGATCCCCCAAAAGGTACATGTGACCTAGATTTGAATTTCTGACTTCTGCCCTCCACAGTTTTGGGCATTTGGCAACCAGTCCACATTTACAGCTGCCTGCAGCATGCCAAAGTCACATGACTGCAATTTATGATTCCCCCCTGGAATCCAGTGTTTACTTTCAGTTTCCAGCAAACACCCATTGCAAACAATAGATTTGTTTAATGACTGTGGCATTCCCCTAATGACTGTAGTGTTTCCTTAAGAACTACAGCAAAAACATGTAAAATTGGGTCAGTCATGTGCCAAGCAAGATTTGCAATCGTAATTGCAGGCTAAATTACGGTTATAAATTGAGGACTATTTTTACCCATGTAATGAAACCCATCATGTTAATAATTTAGAGGGCGAAAGAGTGGATTGGCTCCACTTGGACATGTGCTGGCATGAGATAATGGAAGTTGCACATCTGGAAGTACAAGGTTAGGTAAGCCCAATCAAAGTCATCTCCCACTGCAAGCTGTCACATGATATAATACAGACTGTCCAAACAAGCAGTACTTTTTCAGACTTATTAAGATCTAGATCAGGGATGTCCAACCTCGGCAACTTTAAGACCCATGGACTTCAACTCCAAGGATTCCTCAGCCAACCAGCCATGCTGGCTGAGGAATTCTTGCAGCTGAAGTCCACAAGTCTTAAACCCCAAACTAGATTTTTTCCCAAGGATGGTACAGGTAGTCTTTGACTTACAATAGTCCACTTAGTGACCAAAGTTACAATGCACTGAAAAAAGTGACCTATGACAGTGGTGGCGAACCTATGGCACTGGTGCCAGAGGCAGCACTCAGAGCCCTCTCAGTGGGCACTCATGCCACTGCCCCAGCCTTGCCTCCCCCCGCGACCCCCTCACCAGCAGCCCCCCTGGAGGAGAGTCGCTCCCACAAGTGTGGCCCACGCGGAGCAGCGCAGCCAAGGACATGGCAGCCAGGCAGCGTAGACAAGACTCTGCCCTCACGCCCCATCGCGCAGTTGATGCTGCAGGGTGCGGGGAAAGGGCGTGGCCGCCATGGCGCTGCTGGGCTGCCTGGGCGATCTGTGGCAGGCCCTGGTGGGGGTGAGTGGCCCTGCGGGCAGGTGGGGTGGGGGTGGCGCAGGGGGTGGAGTGGGGCGGGGCCAGTTTTTGGGCACTCGGTCTCTAAAAGGTTCGCCATCACTGACCTATGACCATTTTTCACACTTGATGACGTTTGCAGCATTTCCCTGGTCACGTGATCTAAATTCAGATGATTGGCAACTGACTCATGTTTATGACGGTTGCAGTGTCCCGGGGTCATGTGATCACCTTTTGTGACCTTGTGACAAGCAACGTCGAGAGTGAAGCCAGATTCACTTAACAACTATGTTATTAACTTTTGATTCACTTAACAACTCTGGCAAGAAAGGTCATAAAAAGCAACAAATGTTTCACTTAGCAACAGAAATTTTGGGTTCAGCTGTGGCCGTAAGTCGAGGACTACCTCTACTTGCTTCGGATTTTTTTTTTTACCTGCTGTCACGTTTATATCATTAGATTCAAAGAAGTAATGATGGCATCCTGGGGCTATTTTATTTTCCCCCTCCCCTGCACAATTTGGCAATACTTTTTTTTCAACCACTAAAATATCACAAAAAGTATGTAAGCAAGTGCTGATCAGGCCAAGTGATGGGGGGGGGAAACCCCAAAGCAAACTATGGGCACAAGATTAGCATTTTAGATCTATTCTAATTGGGAGTACATTTTTCTTTCTTTCTCCTCTTTTGCATACCTGCACAACCACATTGTAAAAATATTTTAAATATGAAGTTTTCCATAGCTCTTGCCTTTAATGGCCGATATACAACTCTGTGTAGAATTAAAAATACGCTTCCCACAGAGATTTTCTCACCCGGCATTAGGAAGAAAATTTAGCCTGAAACACAAGACAAAAACTGTACTCCCCCTGTACATTTTTTTTATGTTTACATATTATTAAGAAAGATTAAACACTTTTTGGAAAAAAGGCTAAAAGACAAAACTGTACAAATTTACTAAAACACATTTTAAGTACATAAAAAGAACTGTTTCATAAAGAGTGTTAATTAACAGCTGCAGGTGTTTCAGAAGTGTGAACAGCAAGAACTCACACACGCGTTGGCAGACTCCACATTTCAACTGTGCAAAATCACAAGTTCAGTGATCTAATTGCCCACCCTCTATGAGCCAAAATGCAGATTTCTAAGATGATGGGACAGCGTATATCCAGGGGTATATTCTTTGGGAAGGGGCTGAGAAGGAAATGAGGTATGTGTATTTGAACAAGGACAGCCTGCTAGCATCCTGAAAGCTAGATTTAATCTATCGGGCCTCTTAGGTCTGTCCAGGTTAGTTTGTAAGGATGCGCGTCTTGCATCTTTACAGTAAGAAATATTTTTTATTTTTTGGTTTTATATAGGAAAGAGAGTCTTTTCTAAATACGAACCTTGATTGCATATGCACTAGGATTTCTTTTCTGGAGGCTGAACACTGCTTAGGAAGAGGGGAAAAAAAAAAACCTGTTAATTGGAAAATATATAGCTTTTTGTCCCTCAACTATACATAGAGAAGCGAGCCTAGGAATATGGACAACAGACATCCCTGAATTACGGACTGGAGGAATAAACCCATTTTCATCCAAGATTTGTCAAAAAAAAAAAAAATTAAGCTTCTAGCCTTCCGACTCAAGATTTATTTATATCTAGTTTAAAGATGCAGTGGGAAAATTGGGAGAATCAGCTCGTCCAAAAGGGTAAATAATTGTACAGATCTAACTGCTTCTCGACACCTTCCCTACCAACCCCAACCCTACATTTTTGGCACTCCAGAGGGTTTTTTTAAAACCCTAAATAGATGTGAGAGGGGCCCTTGCAGGTTTTTTTTTAAGATCCAAATCACACACAATGTATTTCTTCAGGAGTAAGTAAATGTTAAGTCTGTGCTGACATGAAATAACAAGCATTTGTTAATATTCTCTGAAGGAAAAGGAAAAAGAGGGGTGGGAACTGCCTTTTGCCAGGATCTGTTAAGGAATGCTATAAACAGACCTACATTCCAAATAGTAGACAAAATTAAAGTTTAAGAATACCATCTCCTCCTCTTTCAATTCTTTTAGTTACTACTTATCCTGTACTTTCCTTCCCCTATTTCTCTCCCAGTACATTACAAACAACTTTTCTTTTTACACATCAACCTAGATCAGAAACGAACTGGGTTGCATTGTTCTTGAAAGTAGCAAGAGCACATGATTAAGGGGATATTGGTTATAGCTTCTGGATGATAAATAGTGCTAAAAAAATCCATAAGAACTCACTGAAACTAGTAACAAGATAAAACTATTTCCTTTTAAAACTCACACGCCACACACCACACTAGAAGCAGGGTTGCGTCCCTGCCTTAAAATAAAGTAATAAAAAAAAAGTAGTTGGAAAAGCTGGATTCTAGTGTAACATGATTTATGCAGTCATTTGCATAATTGTTTTGCATAATCATTCCAAATTAGGTACTTTGCATAATACATGATCATTTTGCTAGCCACGGGAAGGCTAAGGGCGCAGAATTTCTACCCCAACAATTGGAAAACTTGTTTAAGCTTCCCATTTTGAGTCCGTGATGTGGGAAGTTATGTCCCATATCCTTTCAAGTGTATCTTTGCAGCTACAAGGCCACAGGGGTAGGCACTTTGGCTCTTTTATGACTCGTGGACTTCAACTCCCAGAATTCCTGAGCCAGCATGGCTCAGCTTGGAAACCTCTCCCTTTTCCCTCAGCATGGCTGGCTCAGGAATTCTGGGAGTTGAAGTCCACGAGTCATAAAAGAACCAAAGTTGCCTACCCCTGTATTGGGGCTAAAAGCTTTCTCATTAAAAGATCTTGAATGCCGAGATTCTCAGAAGCTGAATTCTGCATTTGATACAACTCTCTACATTCTAATTAAGAGTCTTGGAAGACCAGAATGTAGCCTATCTCAAAGAAATCACATAAATCCACATAAGGCCGGCTGTTTTTCTAAGCTGCCATTTGTCCTCATTTCCAAAGACCTTCATGACTCAAGAATTGAAGAGAGCGGTGAAGTCGCCTTCCCAAAAAGGGGGAAAAAAATGAAAAATCATGATTTTACCCAAACAGACAATATGTCTTGAGGAAAAACCAAAGGATTACCCTGGAGAAAAAACATGCACCTTTTACGCGTCCGAACAGGCACTTTAAACACTGACAGAGGCTGATTAGCATAAGCTTTGCTCCAATATGAATTCTCATAATCCTGAAGAATGCAGAGCCCAAGTTCCCTAAAGTGACGTAAGGAAGGTAACACCTCAAAAAGTTTACGTAGCCAATTTGCTGTGTTCTTTCCATACAGCAAGCAAATGGGGCAATGTTTGCCAACCTTAGTAATTTTATGATGTGTGGACTTCAATTCCCAGAATTCTCCGGCCAGCTATGCCAGGGCAATAGAGCCTTCATAAAAATATAGGCACATGGCATTTTCAGGGGCAGTTTTAATTAGCAAGGAAGCAGGCCTGGCTTTCTCTCTTCCATCCCAACCTCCCTATACCTTTATTATATGGGTTGATTTCTTTTATTCTTTCTCTTTTAAATAAATCTTATTTGAAGGGGCCCTTGTTTTATCCACGTCATACAAATCCAAATTCTGAGAAATAGGAAGGGCTGCCTCTTAACAACCCTGTGTGTTTACTTACATAGACATCCCTGCGACCTAGGTCTCTCTCTCTCTCACACACACACACACACACACACACACACACACCAATCTTAAAAAAGAGCTCAGAAAGGCCATGCCAAATTGTGGGTCTAAGAAAGGTAACCTCAATGCCATCTCCTAGAGGGCTTGGAGAAGTGTTCGCTGCCCATCTTTTTTTGTTAAAAAAAAAAGCTGAGTGTACAAAATGATTTCCATCTTCTTCCCAAGTGAAGATAGTAGGTTCACAATAGACTGGCCAGGCTGGTGGTAGGTCCATTTTGTGCCTGGAACTGTACTGGTGGGGGCCCATCTGTCCACTGCAGGCAGGAAAAAAAACAAAGAAGTAGATGGTATTTATTGACTGGTGTGTGGTGATTCAGCTGATAATGTCACCTTGCTTTTAAAACAAATGTCAAGTTTTAAACAATTTATATCACAGAAATATTTGCGCACAGCTTTGAAGCAGCACAGGGCAACATGAAAATGACTGCAATTTCCATGATTTCTCACTGCTGTGCTTGCTAGGACTGACCAGATAAGCAGAGATTAACACCCAGATTAATACCAGATCAATAATCAAACAATAAACAATACCCCAATCAAGAAACCATCAGGAACACTCCCATCAACACTGAAAGGGCAAATCATTTGTATATAAATGATGATGTTTCCTAGTTGGATAATGACTGCAATCAAACAACTACGCACAGAAAGCATAAAGTTCAGTTAAACCCTAAACTACAAATATCTTCTACTGAACAAGGTTAGATTTACTTATTTACTTATACATTTATATGTCATCCGTCTCACTAACAAGCAACTTTGGGCAGCTTCCAAACAGCATAGATACCTAGGTGACCAGGCTGCTCGAACCTACTTTACTCTGCTACTACCCTACCCTACTCAGCTGCTTAATAAATCCAAAGGAGATTAAGGTCTCTTATTTACTCAATTTGTGTACTACCTTTCAACTGTAGGGCAGAGATTTCAGTCAACACTCCTCAAAAACCATGAACCAGAATTCCAAAATAATAAAATTCTGTGATTTTTTAAGCTTCCCCCCAACTACTCCTAAAACATTCACATTTTGTGAATTTTAGAACTTTGCAACATTTTGCTGTTGTGAGCTATATATTAACTGACTGTTACAATTATTATAAAACTGGATTTCATTATAGTATTTGCTCATTTTTTTATATGGGTCTGCCCAGTTGGAATAGTTTTTGGAGGATAGCAGATAAATGTTGTTAAATAAGCCTGTAGTCGAGAGCTTTCAATTAATCACACTTTGGCTTTGGCTTGTTTTTTTAACAACAACAACAACAACAACAAAATCCCAGGAGGCACTGATTTCCATCCAAAGACCAAAAATGTGCTGTTTTAACTATAGTCCACCCACTACTTTCTGTATTCTTTAAGCCTACTGCTGTCCTAAAACGAGGCCAGAGGAAAAATCGGGAAAAGAATGCTCACAATGTCCCACCTTAATTTTTATAGGATTAATATTTATATGTTACTTATATGTAAGGATGTAGGTCTATACATATGTTGTATATAGTATGTTTAAATGTGTGTTATGTATGTGTACACTTGAGAGCAAGCACACATTTTTAATGTGTGCCATTGTGCCCACAGGAAAAAATGACAATAAATGTTAATCTAATCTAATCTAATCTAATCTAATCTAACCTAACCTAACCTAATCTAATCTACAGGTTTCAAAACAATTAATCCCCGAGTTATGATTGTAATGGAGTCTGCCCATCACGGCCATAAGGTGTGGTAATCATCAAATGGGTCGTCCATGTGACTGACTCAATTTTATGACCTTTCTCATGGCAATTGTTAGTTGTTAAGTGACATAATGGTTTGATATAATCCGATTTTGCCGAAAATCAGAAATAAATGTTGGATTTCAGCAAAAATGCTGTAAAGCCTGGTCACATGACTATGAGATGCTATAAATGGATATAAATGAGGGTCAACTGTTGAGTGGCCGAAGTGCAGTTACTTAACTGTGGGTGGAGGGCAGCCCCTGGAACTTCGGAAACAGGCAATAGTAGAAGTCTGTCATAACTCTGAACGATTGCTAAGCGGCCGGTCATAAGTCAAGGACAACCTACCATATTAAACTTGAGCAGCTAAGAAACAGAGGATCTTTCTCCTGTAATCTTTTGCTTTTCCCACCCGCTTCCCCACGGCACCCACTCAGGTTGGCATACGGCAAGGGTGAGGAACGATGACCCCTTTATGACTTATGCTGGCTCAGGAATTCTGGGAGTTGAAGTCCACAAGTCATAAAAGGGCCATCATTCCCCGCCCCTGGCATACAGAAAGCAAGGGCCAGAAAGAAAAAAAATGTGGCTAACGTACGGTGATAAGGTTGTGCTCTGGGAGACTACAGGCCTCGATGTGGTCCTGGAGCAGTTGCTGGGAAAAGTTCTGATGCATTTGCGCTGCTTCATGGGCGTCGATGGCATTCCCACATGCTTTGTTTAAGTCTTCATTGGAAAGGAGGGAGAGAGAAACAGAGACACAGGATTGCAACACCTTTGAGGAACCCATCCTCCCTCTTTATGGAGCAAATTGCCCACAAACAGTACTTTGCATTAAATAACACTAATGATAAATATTATTATATTGTTATCATGCCTTTTAAAAATGTAGTGATTGGGTCAACTCAAGCATACCTAATGCTCCCCACAACAATAACCTTGTGAATTTGGATGGGCTGAGAGAGAGGGACTGGTCCTAAGTCACCCAGTTAGCTTTCATACAGCATGTAAGGAAAACTTAGACCTCATTACTGGTTTCTAGACCAGGTATATAACATCACTACACCAAACTGGTTCTAATAATAAGTAAATATGATTAAAAGCATTCAGGAATTAGAAAAGACAATATATAGCTTTTTAAAAAGAAAGAAGTAGTACTTTAGAAGCTAAATTGATTTTTATTTAACTAATTCACTACACTTTCAATTTCTTCAAAAAGAATTCATGACTTTCTAAAATGTACCTGATAAAAAGAAGTGCAAGCATCACAATCAAAGACTTTTATACTAAGCGATTATCTCCTGGGTTGCGTTGAGATGGCAATGCAAGTTATGATTAATACTCTGAATAGCCAAGTTGACACGGGTGAGAATGCTGAGTAAGTGCATGAAGCAAAAATGATATTTAATGAAAAACAAACTACAGGTGCTCCTTGCTTAAAGACCACTTATTCAGTGACCACGGAAAGTTATGGTGGTGCTGAATGAGTGGTACTTACAACTGGTCTTCAGGGTTCCCGCAGTCATGTGATCATGATCTTGGGACTTGGCAACTGGCTCATTGGCACTGTGATTATGTGATCACCATTTACAATCTTCACTGCCAGCTTCTGACAAGCAAAATCAATGATCTGGCTTAATGTAAGACTATTTAGCCAATGTGGTTTGCAAACTATGGTTCACGTCTTAGCATGTTGTGCAACCCAAATCCCTGTGGTTTACTCAATAACCCATCATTAAATAAACAATAGTTTATCACAGTGTGCAAACGCAGCCATTGAATTATGGTCCACTGCATTAACTGACCTCTCAGGAGGGCTGATGACCATAGCTGCACAGACATGTCAGGGATCTTGCTGGCCAGCTGCATGGCTGGGACTACCATGTTGTTACTCTCCTAGAGATAAAAAGGTCTTGATCATACAAAGATGGCAATTGAACTTGGTTATGTTTCCTTGAATTTACTGACTGGGACAACCACATACAAATCAAACACGGGTTTGCAGGACACCATCTATCACCATTCAGCCAAACCTCTCGGTAATCATATTATATACTTAGTAAATTTCCAAAACATAAAGCCCATGTAACTCCTTCATTACGTGAGCTGCACCGGCTTCCAGTTTCTTTCCAGGTGCAGTTCAAGGTGTTGTTTATTACCTTTAAAGCCCTATATGGCACAGGGCCAGGTTAGAAATAGCAATAGCACTTAGACTTATATACCGCTTCACAGTGCTTTACAGCCCTCTCTAAGCAGTTTACAGAGTCAGCCTATTTCCCCCAACCATCTGGGTCCTCATTTTACCAACCTCGGAAGGATGGAAGGCTGAGCCAACCTCGAGCCAGTGAGAATCAAACTCCTGGCAGTGAGCACTGAGTTAGCCTGCAATACTGCATTCTAACCACTGTGCTACCACAGCTCATTAGTTTATCTGTGGGACCGCCTTTCCCCAAGGCCATCTACTCCAGGGCTTTTCAACCAGTGGTACGGGTACCACCTGTGGTACATTGGCACCTAGAGGTGGTACGCGACTATCCTAGAAAAGTGGTAGCGGGGGAAGGGAATGAGCTGAACTGGTGCAGCACCGCACAAGCCTGAGCGAGAGAGGGCTGGAGCTGCAGGGCTGTTAGGGCTCAGTGGAAGCGCCAGGATCAGCGCCAGGCTTCAGCTGGAGCTCGGCGCTGATCCTGGCGCTTCTGCTGAGCCCAGAAGAAGCGCCGATCAGCTGGAATGTTGCAGCATCTCCAGTTCTTGTGATTTACATTCAGATGCTTGGCAACTGATTCATATTTATGATGATCACAGTGTCCCAGGGTCATGTGAAGTGACCAAAACCTGCTGCAACCACCCAGCAGACGGGGGGAATAAAAACCAAACAACCCCCCACCCCACCTCCGCTGCCAATCCTCAACAGAAATGCTCACAACAATGAAAACCTTGGACAGGAGGAAGAGCGCCGCTGGGTGGGCAGGCAGGTGTCTTGCTCGGCTGTGGCTTGGGGGGCACTTTTTTCAGTGCCATTGTAACTTTGAACAGTCATTAAGCGAACTGTTGTAAGTCGAGGACTACCTGTACTTTATCACTTTTTCCCTTTTGGGGGGGTCATCAAGTTTTTGACACCTTGCTAGGCGACTGGTGGTACTCGGATATTGCCATATCCTAAAAGTGGTACAATGGGTGAAAAGGTTGAAAAGCCCTTATCTACTCATCCCACCAGGTCAGCTATGCTGGGCACGCTCCAAGTCCCTTCCCCTAAATATTGCCAAGGCAGAATCGCCTTACAGCGAGATGGGCAGCAAACAAATTTAATAAATAACAATAATAATTTGATGGGAGCTAGGAAGCATGCTTTTTCTGTGGCAGCCCCTGCCCTATGAAACATTTTGACCCCTGACTCTACCTACCTAGCCTTCCATAAAGGTTGGAAGACCTGGCTCCCCCCCCCCTCCCAAGTCCTGGGATAGCATTAGATTCCTGCACATTAGAAGTTTGACTTGGCACCAGATTTTTGTTATTTTTAATGTTTTAATATATTTAGTTTTAAAGTTTATATGTTGCTTTAACTTTTGATTGGGAGAGGCCAAGAGTTGCATTTACGTTGAGTGACTACATAAATGTTTTAAATAAAATAAAATAAAATGTCCTACGCAGACAGTTGCCTTCATTTCCCTCCCCCCCACCCTGTAAAACAATGCATTTTTCCTTTCAATAAAGTTTTATCTGAATACATAAATGAGTAAGAAACAGCCTCTTTCAGAAAAGTTTGCCTGATTTGAATCAATCGAGTCTGTTTCAAACATTTGTCTACTGTTTGAAAGAAAATCTGAAAACAAGACAGCACACGAGGAATAATCTCTTATTGAGTTATGATTGCATTAGTTCTTCGTCACCATCACCACAATCAAAGATGCAGCAAAAATCATAAGTCTCGCCGAAAGAGGCAAGGCTAACATCCCGAGTCCTACAGGCCAGGCATGGGGATAACAACGGCAACAAAAGTTAAATTAATCTCATTACAGGTACTCCCTGCTTAACAATTGCACTGTTTAGTGACCATGTGAAGTCACAATGGTGCTGAAAAAGTAACTTCGTTACTGCTCCTCAAACTTACAATGGCTGCAGCATCCCTGCAGTTATGTTAAGTGCCATACATTCACAGCTTACATCTAACAAGCAAAGTAAATGAAGGAGCTGGCAGTAACATCGCAAAATCATGCAATGTCCCACTTAACCACCATGGGTGATTTGCTTAATGAATAAAGGCAAATATACACGTCCCAGGATAATGTTGCAGGATCCAATCTGGCTTGGTCAGCAGGCACCAGAGGCTCAGTCTTTGGCCCCTGAAGATGGGCTCCAGCACAACTCTAAAAACTTGGAAGACTAAGTTTCTGGTGCCTGTTGACCAATCCTGATTGGATTTGCTTAATGGCCACAATGGAACTGAGGTAAATTTGCTGCAATTATGTGATATTTCTCTTAGTGACTATGTTTGACTTAGTAATGGAGTAGCTGGTCTTAATTGTGGTCGTTAAATGAGGATTATTTGTAATTAATTTTTCACTACAACTTCGCACTTCTTCCGGAATACTGATTTGACTATTTGCAATAAGCCGATAAATGGCAGTGTTTGTGGGATAATTTAGCGTACAGCAAAGAAATACAGAAATTATCTATCTTTCACATTTTATAAGGGGGGAAAAGCAGGAAGATGTATAGCTACAAGTATTTTCTCAGAAAGCTTTTGGATTTTTGGTATGTATATGCATGTGATTGCCCCACATTGCTTCAAATAAATAAATCACAATATGAAGATTCAAATACAGAGGCCACAAATTTTCCAGCTAACCATATGACTTTCACCACTACCCTTCAGCCCACTGATATGCACATTGGCAAAACTTTGCATTAAAATTAATTTCACATTCTTATTTCATTGACAAAAGAAAAAGTCAACACCACTGACAAAGATTTTATGACTTACCCTGTGATTCCCTAACACGTAGAAGATGTGACCCAGAAGAACAAGAGAGCATGCTGTTAATCGGTTTAGATCTTCTGCATTTGACATTTTTAGTGTCTCTCGTAAAAAACGTCTACCGAAACAAAAGATTAAAAGAAAGAAAACATTTTGGGCAATGTAAGAGGTTTAACTAAAAACTGGCCTCTTCCAGCACCTATCTCAGCACCTCATTTACAATCTGAACATTACTGTAGTTATCTATAACTCTGCTTTTTAAAGAAGCTTTAAATTGCTGTATTACTGTAATTTTATTACAAGTCTTCAGACTCTGCACTAATAATGAAGTAGTGGCCTGGAGGCATTTTATCCTTTCAATAATGAATATCTCAACAGAATTCAGACAGTTTTACTAATGTTTAATTTTTATACTTGTTCAGTTACTTGCAATTAAGTGAGCTGCTAACTACAGAGATTACAGGTAGTCCTCGATTTAAACACTTCGTTTAGTGACCATTTGAAGTTACAACAGCACTGAAAAAAATGACCTTTCACCATTTTTCATGCATATAACCATCGCAGCATTCTAATGGTCAAAATTCAAACACTTCGCAACTAACTCATATTTATGACAGTTGCAGTGTCCCGGGCTCATGTGATCAGCTTTTGTGACCTTCTGATAAGCAAAGTCAATGGGGAAGCCAGACTTAACAACCGTGTTACTAACTTAACAACTACAATGATTCACTTAACAACTGTAGCCAGAATGATCATAAAATGGGACAAAACACTCTTAACAACTGTCTGGCTTAGCAAGAGAAATTTTGGGCTCAATTGTGATCATAAGTCAAGGACTACCAAACAGTAATGGCCAAAACTGTGGAAACCTTTTGAGAAAAGTGTATTTTTGAGGTTTGATGGCTAATAACACCACTTTTTCTGGAGTAGTGCCATAAAACTATATATCGATGGAAAGATAATTTAATCAAGAATGTAATGCAACATAGTTTGTTCAATTATCTGTACTGTAGTCTATGAAAAGTTATAGCCAAATAACCAGAAAAAGGAAGCACAACTTGCTTAGGTTGATACCAGGTAGCTTTCCTTCATCTGATTGTAGCCAATGAGCATGAGTGTTTAGAGAGCCAATCGGGTGTCATCTTGTTTTGGCAATGAGCCAATCAGATCACAGTAGGATTCAGTTATTGATGTCATGTATTGAAGCGGAGAGGAGGACGTTTGTCAATGTGTTATGTGATTGCTATCCAGTTTGTTGGGTTTTTTTTATGTTCTTTCATTTAGTGAGCTTGTAAAATGTAATAAAATTAAAGTAATGGTGCAAAGAGTTGACTGGTTGCCCAGAAAGCGATGTAAAATAGTAGTATTAAGTGAACAACACTACAATGATAAAGAAATTAGAAGAAAAAATGGTGGAAACTTAACCAAAAGTGGCATTTCTACTGTACACTTTTCCAAAAAGGTTTCCACAATTTTGGCCACTACTAGTATGCTAAGACTGGGGAAGTTCTCAAGATGATAGAGTAGGGAAAGGGGGGACTACCTGGCAACCATACAGATAACTTGACAAGGGGACAGCGCTCATTCAGATGATTCAGTACAAAAAGGCAGCTTTCTGCTTAGGTAAAGCAGAGTCTTAACAGAGTATTTAGGTCTTATCAAATAGCAGTGCAACTGAGCAGAATCCCGCTTTTGACCTGTCTTTTCATCAAAAAGAGGAAATGCTTTGTGACTCACTTGGCTTCGTTGTACCTTCCTTGAAAGAAGGAGAACAGCCCTCGGATGTAGAAAGCAGCAGCTCGAAGACAGTGAGAGCTGGAGACAGAGTAGACACAGAGGCAAGTAAGCAAGCATTAACAGCCCAAGGGGGGAAATCACGCATTCCAACTGGCCAATTGTATGTTACCAGTGAACCTCTATCAACTGATCTGTTATTCAAAGTATTTAGACCAGAGGTAGGCAACCTTGGCTCTTTTATGACTTGTGGACTTCAGCTCCCAGAATTCCTGAGCCAGCATGGCTGGCTCAGGAATTCTGGGAGCTGAAGTCCACAAGTCATAAAAGAGCCAAGGTTGCCTACCCCTGATTTAGACTTTACTTTCAAACATTATTGTCAAGACTGGCCCACAAAAGGTAGGCCATCGTTCTACAAAATATCTATAAAGTGCTGGATTTAGGAATATGGATTCCTATTGAATTGATACATGTAAGGGGAAGGCCAGGCAAAAATTAGCCATATTTGTTGGTTCAATGAGATCATCTTTACGGAATCTCTCTTATCAACACATAGATTACCTATCACAACCTGCTATCAACATTACATCAAATCCCTCATGAAACTAAGCTGGCTGAGTCTTCATACAGCATCAGCCTAGACAAGGCAGGGTGCTGCCCATAAGCCGCTGATGGCACTAAAGGAAATCTCTCTAGAGCAGGCATCCCCCAACCTGTGGGCCACGGCCCACTCCCGGTCCGTGGCCTGCTGGCCAGTGGGCCGTGGAACAGGCTGGTCAGTGCACACATAAGTGCGCATGTGCTCACCCCCACTCGCGCTAGCGCCGCTGCCGCTATGCAAATGGGGCATCGCATGGTGAAAACAGGGTCCTGCGTGGCAAAAACAGGGCGCTGCATGGTAAAAACGGGGCGCCACATGGCAAAAACCGGGGCATTGTGTGGCGAAAACGGGGAGGTGCTAGCGTTTGCGCAACAAAAACAGGGCAGTGCTAGTGTCACGTGGACACTAGTACTGTCCCATTTGCGTTGCTCATGCTCACGGCCCCATTTGTGTGTGCATGCGCATAAAATGCTTCCCCCTTCCTTCCCCTCCAGTCCACCAACCAAAAAAGGCTGGGCACTCTATAGTGTCCCTTAGCCTCATAGCCTATTTCTAAAAGAGGCAACTGGCCCACTCTGGCTCCTGTCATCTATTTCCCTTCCTCATGTCCACTCTTTCTTTGCCCCTTGTGGCAATGGCATTGCTTTTCTCAAGCTGAATGGGAATAGTAGCTGAAGCCCGATTTCTATGCTTCTCTGCCTCTCCAGAGGGATTAGCCCTCCACATCTATATGCATATATGGAACAAATAGAATAAAACATTCTATGTGAAACCTTTTAATCTCCTAGCAAATAATTTCAGGGGATGTTCTGTGCTGGAAGCCGAATGGTTTTTTTTTATAATTATGTTTATTGTTTTATCATTTTCCTAAGTGCCTCCCATAGTCACTTTTTATAAGATGGACAGCCACATAAATTTGACATTGAATGTATGTATGTATTAATCAAGGGGAATATTTGTAGCTCGGGGTTGACATGAGGGGTCCTTGGTGCTCTCTGAGCTTGTTTGTTTTCTTGTAGATGTTTCATTATCCAATCTAGGTAAGATCATCAATGTACCAAGGACCCCTTATGTATGTGTGTACGTACGTACTACGTATGGTCTGGGGGCTGCTAAACTAGTTCAACCTTAAATAGAACTGCCCAGAAAATTGGAACAGATTTGTTTTGAGGTCACAAAAGTTTTGAAAAACTTGGAATGGAGGCAAAAATTGATGGGTTTCAAGGTCTGTAGCCTGACTGATGATGTACTGTTTAACACAGTCTGCCTCTATTACTTTTCTCTTTAAAGAGCAGAGGACTTGTAGAGAGATGAGAATAATGAACTGCAACTGTCACACAACCTTCCTGTCAAATTACTCATTATCTCTTTTGCTTTAGCGTGTCTTAAAAATCTGAAGCTATCCAAGCCCTGAGGTCAGTTTCAAAGGCCTATTCAGAAAGTCTTCCACCAGGGAGAACAGTCTCTCAGTTTTGACTATGAAGCACCACATTTAAACACAATCGTTCAGATTATGTGCTATATAAAACAATAGTGTTTTATTGTTTCAGGTTATTCAGGTTTTCAGTTTTATTCTTTCCTTATTCATACCAGAATGTGTATGTCACTTCTGTTCTTTGAAAAACAGGATGTAAATGTAATTAATAAACTAAAAAAAAGGAACAGGGATCGAAGTGCAGACTGACAAGGCATACTATATTGTTTTAAATGTCCATTGGGGCCACTATCGGTTACTGTTGTTGGTGATCAAATTGCCTATCTGAATTCCAGGCATATAAAAATGTTGTCATGAAATAAGAGAGTTCACCAGAGTCCTACAAGAGTTAAAAGCACTGCTGATGTCAAAGAATCATTTCAAGCCATCCAATATAATGGCTTTATATGGCTTACATAATATTATATTGTAATGGGAATTACTGATTCACTTACCTCACCGGAAAATTGTGGTCTGGGTTTATTCTTTCCAGTAAGCTATAAAGCTGGAGAGGAGGAAGACATCAGAAAGTTAGTTAGTTTTTAAAATCATGTTTACAGTTATACAGGACAAAGGCAGTCCTGTATAACTGAGTGTTTATCGTGTGAACATTCTTCAAGGCTTCCTGGACTTAGATGTTGTCTGAGAAAGCCAAAAATTCTCTCTCAGATACAGTTCAGACTATTTGTACAAACTGAAAGGATTTCCACATTTACAAACCAGCCTGCCTGGCTTCTGATGATTTCACATGATTCATATTCTGTGCAAATAAAATAAAAACATTCTATTCGCAACTAAACAATGTACTAAATTCTAAGCCGCACGAATGCAAATTTGGAACTGTTCTCTGAGCTGTAGTTTAGAAGAAGACAAAAGACATAAGAACACCTAAGTGTAGGAAAAGACATTAAAGCATAAGATTCTGTTTACAGAATACCTTGAAATGACTTTTTAAAAACAAAGTATGCTCTATATCAGGGCTTTTCAACCAGTGGTACGAGTACCACCTGTGGTACATTGGCACCTGGCAGGTGGTACGCGACTATCCTAGAAAAGTGGTAGCGGGGGAATGGAATGAGCTGAACTGGTGCAGCAACACACAAGCCTGAGCGAGAGATGGCTGGAGCTGCAGGTCTGTCAGGGCTCAGTGGAAGCACCAGGATCAGCACCAGGCTCCAGCTGGAGCTCGGCGCTGATCCTGGTGCTTCTGCTGAGCCCACAAGAAGCGCTGATCAGCTGGAATGTTGCAGCATCTCCAGGGTCTTGTGGTTTACATTCAGATGCTTGGCAATTGATTCATATTTATGATGGTCACAGTGTCCCAGGGTCATGTGAAGTGACCAAAACCTGCTGCCACCACCCAGCAGATGGGGGAAATAAAAACCAAACAACCCCCACTCCATCCCCACTGCCAATCCTCAACAGAAATGCTCACAACAATGAAAACCTCGGACAGGAGGAAGAGCGCTGCCGGGTGGGCAGGCAGGTATCTTGCTCGGCTGTGGCTTGGGGAGCACTTTTTTCAGTGCCATTGTAACTTTGAACAGTTATTAAGCGAACTGTTGTAAGTCAAGGACTACCTGTACTTTATCACTTTTTTCCTTTTTTTTTTTTTTTTTGGTCATCAAGTTTTTGACATCTTGCTAGGCGACTGGTGGTACTTGGATATTGCCATATCCTAAAAGTGGTACAATGGGTGAAAAGGTTGAAAAACCCTGCTCTATATGATGCAGCCAAATGTTCACATTTCACTTACAGCCCAATACTGCAGCCAAGACACTTACCTCTTGATGCCGGTTTCCTTCCCTGATATAGACACTTGCCAAGTTCGTCACGATAAAAGCCCACAATTCCTGATGGGTGGTGAGCTACAGCACAGAAAACAGATATATAACAAAAAAAAAAAGGTTAAAGCACTTCCCCCTTCTTACAGGGTAGTCCTCAACCTACGCCTGGTCGTTTAACAACCATTTGGAGTTACAACATCCTTGGAAAGGATGATTTATAGCCTGTAAAATACCTCCAGCCATTGTAAAACGTTGTGCTGCTCCCTTATGGCTACATAAGCACATTTTAAGGACTTGGCAACCAGCTGGGCATTTATGACCAGTTGCAGCTTGCTTCCCAGGGTCATGTGCCTGAGATTTGCTATTTATTTTGCCCATTTCTGGCAAACAATGCCCATTCGGAGTGTATTTGCTTAACAATTGCAAGGTTCAACTTACATCCATGTGATTCACTTAAATGCCATAAAAAGAGCTGAGAAATCAGGTCCGATCACATGGATGCTTCCACTTAACAACCACTATGACTTACAACCAAAATTCCAGTCCCAGTTATGGCTCTAAGCCAAGGACTGTCTGTATAGCTCACAGCAATAGGAGCCTTCCAAGTTGCTTAATTAACTCTATTATTTGAAAGGGAGACTTCTACCCACAAGCACAAAACAAAAGAAGAAAGCCATGCTGCACGGGTGTCAAACTCGATCACGTCACGTGACGTATTGCGACGGTTTTTTGCCTCAGCAGAGCCAAGGTGGGCGTGGCCTGCACGTAACTTATCTGGCCCAGGGGCTACCAGTTTGACATCCCCTGCCATACTGAGTGCAACCTTACCCGAAGTGCTGTGGTAAACTGCGCTTCTGCGTTGTCCATGCAGTTCACAGAAATGCAGTACAGCCCCTTCAATGGAAAACAGCAGGGATAAAGAAAAGATATTTTGGTAATTAAGAAAATGTGGGGGAGGGAGGGTGGAAAGTGTACATGGTGTGTAGATTTTTGTTCCCAGTATAGATCTACAGCAGGGATCTTCAAACTTGGCCCTTTTATGACTTGTGGACTTCAATTCCCAGAATTCCTCAATTCTGAGAGTTGAAGTCCACAAGTCATAAAAGGGCCAAGTTTGAAGACCCCTGATCTACAGTATATTCACAGTTCACTACAAGTAATCCTCAACTTACCACAGTTCATTTACTGAATGTTCAAAGTTACAATGGCAATGAAAAAAGCGAATTATGACTGCTGTTCACACTTAACAACCATGGCAGCACCCCCATGGTCACATGATAAAAATTCATGTCAACTGACTCCTATTTATGACGGTTGCAGTGTCCCAGGATCATGTGGTCACCTTTTGTGACTTTCTAATAGGCAAAGTCAATGGAGAAGTCAGATTCGCTTAATAACCAGGTTACTAACTTATCAACTGCAGCGATTCACTTAACAACTGTGGCAAGAAAGGTCATAAAATGGGGTAAAACTCACTTAACAAAATGTCTCACTTAGCAACAGAAATTTTGGGCTCAATTGTGTTCGTAAGTTGAGGACTACCTGTATGCTTTAGCAGATATGAATCTAACTTCTCTTCCCACCTGGGAATGCAGCAGAAATTCCAGAAGAGAAATAAACATATTCCTTCTCTTTGTAACATGGCATTAAGCTTCGGAATGATATTGCCCTACTTTTTTCTCCACATAAATATTTCATTTAAATCCTTCTGTTGTCAGTGTTGGCCTTCAATAGAGTTCATTACAGCAGTTCATATCTGTTTCTTCTTCTTTACATAACTTCAATGAACATTCATGATATTAATCTGAATTTTCCTATTCCCAGCCTTTTAACCTTATCCTCAACTTCATTTCAAGCTCATCCTCTTGACTTGAGAGGAAACTTGAGCATTTTCGAAATAATCTCAATAGAAATGTTGCTTCTGCATGTACACATAGCACAGATAACTGGGGAAAACTGTCCACCTAAATCCCTGCTCACATGGATTAAGGAGGATTTATTGAAGGCCCTCTTCATCTATAGTAGGAGTGGGGAACCATCCTGGCTCAGGAATTCTGGGAGTTGAAATCCACAAGTCATAAAAGGGCCATGGTTGTCCACCCAATCTATGAAAACTGAAAGAATTTCAACAAATTCACCGCAAGGCCAAGCTCTTAGAAAACGGGAGGAATAGTCAAGTTAAGAAGCTCTTTCTCTCCTGTTTATGCTGGGACAACTGAATTGCTCAATGAAGGTACAGGTAGCCATTGACTTACAAGCATTTGTTTAGTGACTGTTCAAAGTTACAACAGCACTGAAAAGAGTGACTTACAACCCATCTTGCACTTACAATCGTTGTAGCACACACACCCAGTCACATGATCAAAATTCAGGCGCTGGGCAACCAGCAAGTATTTACCATGCTGTACCATCCCAGCCTCATGGGATTGCCATCTGGGACCTTCAGGCAAGCAAAGCCAATGAGGAAAGCTGCATTTGCTTAAGGATGGCATGATTCACTTAATTGCAGTGATTTGCTTAGCGACCATGGCAAAAAAAAAAAAAAAGTTCGTAAAATCGGGTGTGACTCACTTAACAGCTGCCTTGCTTAGCAATAGACATTCTGGTCCCCGTTGTGATCGTAAGTCAAGGGTCTCCAAACTTGGCCCTTTTATGACTTGTGGACTTCAACTCCCAGAATTCCTCAGCCAGGCACAGGTGCCTGGCTGAGGAATTCTGGGAGTTGAAGTCCACAAGTCATAAAAGGGCCAAGTTTGAAGACCCCTGTCGTAAGTCAAGGACAGCCTGTACTTGTTTCTAAAGCGTTGTGGGGCTCCATTTGTTTGAAAACTGGCAGCTTTTCAATGAAGGGAACTCCAGTTTCCCCACACTGAATAAAATTCTACAGGTTCATGAAAATCTAGATTTACAGGCATCGTGGTATACTTCAGGAACTGGGCAGTTATACTCACCAGAAGAGCATGTAACTGAGCAGCATGATTAGAGAACAGCCTGGGAGATTGCTGACAGAGCTGGCATACCTGTGAAATCTTGGCGTAAACAGAAGAGAACATGACTTAAATATCCTAGGTGATTCTCAACGATGCTTCTGACTTACCCGGCCTAGAAAGGTTCACTTCCTTTCTTTGCCTTCCTCTTTTCTGACACAACTGCTGACTCCAGTTGCACTTTGGGGATTGCTTAATTATTTTGTAAAATCGCTTTCCTGATGCTGCAACATCCCGCCTCCTCAAGTAGAAAACGTATCAGGTAAAGCTTCACTGGGGGACTTTGGCCAGCTTTCATTTCATTTCACCATGCTTTACAAAAGCTACCTATAATTTGCAATGCTGAAAATGGCCAGAATAAGCCCATTCATGGCTCTTGGATGCTCTCAGAATAAGTTGGAAGTTGGAAGGGACCTTGAAAGTCTTCCAGTCGAACCCCCTGCTCAAGCAGGAGACCCCTATACCATTTCAGACAAATGGTTGTCCAGTCTCGTCTTAAAAAGTTCCAGTGTTGAAGCACCCACAACTTCTGGAGGCAGCTTTTTCCACTGGTTAATTTTCTAACTGTCAGGAAATTTCTCCTTAGTTCTAGGTTTTTATTTATTTATTTATGAATGAGACTTATATACCGCTTTAAGTGCAAGCACTCTCTAAGCGGTGTACATCAGTAAGCAATGTATATATATATTTACATTGCCCCCAACAATCTGGGTCCTCATTTTACCTACCTCAGAAGGATGGAAGGCTGAGTCAACCTTGAGCCGGTGAGATTTGAACCGCTGACCTGCTGAACACAGTCAGCTAAAGTGGCCTGCAGTACTGCACTCTAACTGCTGCGCCACCTCTGTTGCTTCTCTCATGCTTAGTTTCCACCCATTGCTTCTTGTCCTGCCTTCAGGTGCTTTGGAGAATAAGTTGGCCCTCTTTTCTTTGTGGCAGCCCCTGAGATATTGGAACACTGCTATCATGTCAACCCTAGTCCTAATAGCAGTGATTCAATATGTACTGGGCTGCCACAAAGGAGAGAAAGTCAAGCTATTCTCCAAAGCACCTGAAGGCAGGACAAGAAGCAACGGATGGAACTAACCAAGGAGAGAAGCAACCTAGAACTAAGGAGAAATTGCCTGACAGAATAATTGTGGCAGTGACATTCCAAGGCTTCCAAGACTATCTCTTTTTCAACAACCACAAAGAGTGGTGATTTCATCCGAGTCTCCATCCATCTTTTACCACCACCACTACCACCACCACCAGCAGCAGTTCCAAAGGACACCAAATACCCTAAAGCAGTGTTTCCCAACTATGGCTGGCTAAGGAATTCTGGGAGTTGAAGTCCACAGGCCTTAAAATGGCCAAGGTTGAGAATCCCTGCCCTAAAAGCAATGCAAGTCTTTACCTCTTGCAGGGCTGTAGCTTTGTGCCCTGTGACCAGCCGGCACATGATGATATGTTCCAACAAGATGACTTGGAAAGATGATAAGATGGGGCTGCAGTCGAGCACTGGAAGGAAAGAAATGATGTGGTTCAGGAAAAGAAAAGAAAAAGGAGAAAAGGAACAGCTCAGCCAAGCTGAATGTTGTCGACTTAAGACTGGTTGCTTAGCGGCTGTTCGAAGTTAGGACAGACACCCCTCAAAAAGGTATTTACAACCTAGTTCGGAAGTTCTGACATCCAATCTCCCCATTCTCACACAATTATGTGACCAATTTTGGGTACTCAGCAACTGGCCTAAATTTGTGGCCATTTGCAGTGTCCCATGGTTTTGTTGTTGTTAATTGCGAAGTCGTGTCCGACCGATCGCGACCCCATGGACAACATTCCTCCAGGCCTTCTTGTCCTCTACCATCTTCTGGAGTCCATTTAAACTCACACCTAGTGCTTCAGTGACTCCATCCAGCCACCTCATTCTCTGTCGTCCCCTTCTTCTATTGCCCTCAATCTTTCCCAGCATTAGGCTCTTCTCCAGTGAGTCCTTCCTTCTCATTAGGTGGCCAAAGTATTTGAGTTTCAACTTCAGGATCTGGCCTTCTAAAGAGCAGTCGGGGTTGATCTCCTCTAGGACTGACCGTTTGGATCGCCTTGCAGTCCAGAGGACTCGCAGGAGTCTTCTCCAGCACAATAGCTCAAAGGCCTCAATTCTTTGGTGCTCAGCCATGGTCCCATGGTTGCGTGACCGCAATTTATGACTTTTTTAGCCCCAAACCAGCCTTTACTTCTGGCGTTTGCTTGAGAAGCACCACACAAAGGGTTGTAAAATCGGGTCGGTGAATGTGATGACCCGCTTTATAACTGTTGTGACTTATGACCATAATGGGCAGGCTGCATTACGGTCGTAAGTCAAAACTGTTTTTCTGAAGCGGGCAGTAATATTTTAGCTTATAAAAGCAAGGGCTCAAAAATCTTGGGAACATGGGGCATTTTGCTAAAGCTCAGGCTTGGCAAAAACATCCCCTATCCTATCCTTCCCTCAGTGCAAGGTAGAAGTCATATGCCCAAAAAGATCCTACCACAAGAATCAGGTGGTTCTTTCTGGCATTGCTAAACTGAAAAGCAAAGTGATATTGGTTCCTTTCCTTAAGTTCAGAAAAGATCTTGGCTAATTATGCAAGTCTGAATGAGCCAAAACCAAGAACAGCGTTTAGGAGATGACCTATCACTGGTCCTGAAAAAGGACATTAGTAGTCTGAAAAAGCAACAATAAATGTAAAAGGGAAAATAGAGAGAAATGAAGCATGCAAGTCGGGGCGTTCAAGAACAGAATCTCTGTGAAAACACACACCAAAGAAGTTTATTCTGCTCACTTTTGAGTTTTTCTAGTTGCATCAGGGCTTTGTCGGTGTATTTCTGGGCCTTCTCCAAATATCCAGCCTGCATCGAATGCATCACAGTCACCTGGCAAAAAAAAAAACCCCACATTTGTTTTGCAGATCGTTTTGCAATCCCGAAACAAATTGCTTCAATGCTCTCCCAGCTGCAAATTAACATTACTAGTTTTACATGAAAAACAAAGATAGGACAGAGTTCTAAATGATATAACATGCAGTTAGCAACACTGTGAGTGCCCATGCTGACACGCCACCTGGGCAATTACAACAGGCACATTCATCTTCCTTACAACAGGGCACATGGCACTGCCAAATTGTCCTCACTGAAAAAGCCTTCTCACCAAAGATACAATTAATGTACAAAAAACAGAAAGCTATGCCTTTACTAATATTACAGGGTGATTTTTGTTAATAAAACAAAATAAAGCTTTATCGAATTTCAAAAGAAGAGGAGGAGGAGGAGGAGGAGGAGGAGGAGGAGGAGGAGGAGGAGGAGGAGGAGGAGATGGTTTAAATGGTTTAAAAAGAAAAAGAAAGGGGAAAGCAGGAAAAACAAAATTGGGTGGTACAAAGAGAAAAGGACAAAAGGTTAACTTCCGACTTTCTCTAGTACAGATACAAACATGAATTGCAAGTAGAATAAACTATATCACAAAATATTTCTGAACTTAAAAACAGTTCCACTCATCAAATCCCAAGGTTACATTTTCATCTCTTTCAGTTTCAAGCTAAAATCCAGAAAACTGTTTCCAAACCACTATCTCAGAATTCCTGATATCTAAAGGTTAGATCAAGGGTCCCCAACAACCCCCCCCAGTTCATGGACCAGTACTGGGCTGCAGCATGCCAGCAACCGGGCCACACAAACAAGCAAAGCCCCACCCGTGGGATGCAGGCAGCACATGAAACCACGCCCCTTCCAGTCCACAGAAAAACCTCTCTCCACATAACTGGTCCCTGGTGCCCAAAAAGTTGGGGATCTCTGGGTTATTCCATTAGACCATCTCTAGTCCAGCGGTGTCCAACCGTGGCCACTTTAAGACTTACGAGCTTCAACTTCCAGAATGCCCCAGCCAGCCATACTGGCTGGAGAATTGTGGGATTAGCAGTCCACAAGTCTTAAAGTGGCCACAGTTGGACACCCCCAATCTAGCCAATGCTGACAATATTTGATGGTAACAACTCCCCAAAGTCTCCAGAAGTAAAACCCCTGTACTATTAAACATTCCGTTAGCTGAAAGTCGAGGGACTAAAACTGGGACATTTCTGCAAGGAAAGAAAGGACTCTATCAATGAGTTATGATGCTCTTGGGAAACCATGCCATCTTGTAAGCCCATTCAGCTCAGTATTGTCTGTTAATGTGAGTGGTGGCTTTCCAAAGCCACACATTGAGGTCTTTCTCACCACATTGCTGCCTAGAAATGTTGGTAATTAAACAGAAGGCATCAATTATTTGGAATACATTCTAAACAAAAACCAAAATCACCCAGAGGAAAGGAAAGCCAGTAATGCACCCCCACACTGCTAGCTACTGAAATTATAATTAGGATACTAGAGGAGCACTCTGGGTCCTGTGGTTAGGACGCTGGGTTGGAAGTTAGCAAGCCTGCGTTTGAGACCTGAGGGCTGCTGTGGGACAGGGTGAGCTCCTGTCCTTTTGCTCCAGCTCCTGCTGGGGACATGAATGAAGCCCCCAACTGGGTGTCCCCCCAGGCAACGGTAATGTCATCAGCTCATCCTTTCAACCCGGAAGCACCTCAGTGCTTCAGACAGGAGTGCGATGCGATTGGGATATTGCCACGATGAGGTTAAAGGAGAAATAGGGAGCTCCTTCTTTATGTGGAAAGGACTATTTCCTCGGCCCCTGATCCTGAAAAGCCCCCGTTGGATGGATCGGTGCATTAACTTATTTTGGCAAGATCAGATGCAGCATCTCACCAGGTAAACCAGCACACACATGTGCTCCTTGGGCAGCCAATGGAAGAGGTCTGCAGGGTTGCTGGGCAGGATCTCATCATCGTGAAGAGTTGAGATGGTCTGGATGCATTGCTGCAGCTGCTTTAGACATGGCTTGACACTCTTCACCTGAGGAGCAAAGTCAAAACCAAACGTGACGCCCAAATCAAAGGCGCCATACTTCCTAGGTCAGGGGTGGGCAACCTTGGCTCTTTTATGACTGGTGGACTTCACTCCCAGAATTCCTGAGCCAGCAAGGCTGGCTCAGGAATTCTGGGAGTTGAAGTCCACCAATCATAAAAGAGCCAAGGTTGCCCACCCCTGACCTAGGTCAACCATACATTTTGACGGCTGTTGTCTTCTTCTCCATTCATCTTCTCTAATGATGGGACATTAAAGATCTCTGAAGATACCTGTCAAGCTTACATTCGTTTTTTTTATCTTCTTCCACTCATTGTTCCTTCATAGATTTGCTCTGCAATTCCATTCTAGAGTAGTCCTCGACTTATGACTTGTTGTTTTACAACTGTTTGGCATTACAACGGCCTCATAACAGGTGCTCTATGGCCCATAAAGTACCTCTAGCCGTCGTAAAATGTGCCCCCCCCCCCGTAGCAATCAAAAGATCACATTTTGAGGGCTTGGCAACCTGCTTACCTTGACGATCGGTTGCAGCATCCTGCGGTTGCAGGACACCGATTTGCGACGTTTTTTGCTGGTTTCCGGCCAAAAAAACCCCCACCCACTAGGACTCATGGGTTCACTTAACAATCACATCTTTCATTTAATGACCGCCATGAAAAACGTCAAAAATAAAAAAAGGTCCGGTCACACTGGTGCCTTGATTTACAATTACAACAAGCTACAACCAGATTTTCCAGGCCAGATAGTGGTTGGGACTCATTTCCTTTGTGACTACTGTACAACCGCCACACACAAAAAAAGAGAGATCATAAAACTGGATCGGTCACGTGGGTGATCCACTTTACACCCACCGCAGATTTAGGGCTGTAAAGGGGAGGCTCCACTACGACTGTAAGTCGAGGACTACCTGCTCTTAGGTTGTGAGCAAGAATCTTCTATCATGGAAGGTCCCCTGAACTGTTTCCACTGACCTGACCAGCATCCAGGTAATGCGTCACCTGGAGGACCAAGAAGAAGACCCGCAATGACTCTTTCTGGATGGGATTCCCTTGCCAGTTCTCAACGATCTGCCCGCACAGCGTAAGCAGCGGATGCACCTCCTGCAGTTTCCTCTCCATGAGGAGCAGCTATCCAGGAGAAAGGAACAAGGAAAGAAATGACTTGAAGTTTCAGAACGCTTGATAAGCGCCTCTGCTCCAGCTTCAGGCTTCCTTAGTCTTGGATTTATCTTCTCAAGTGAAGGAGAAAAACAAAAAGGTAGCACAGGTAGCCCTCGACTTGCAACCACAACCGAGCCCCAAATTTCTCTCGCTAAGCAAGAGTGACGTCAAGTGAGCTTTGCCCCATTTTACAACCTTCCTCGCCACAAACTTGTTAAGCCAATATTGAAGTTATTAGGTTAGTAACACAGGGTGGTTAAGTGGAACTGGCTTCCTCCCTCACTGACTCTGCTTGTCAGAAAGTCACAAAGGGGGAATGACATGAGTCTGGAACGCAGCAATTGTCATAAATATGAGCCAGATGCCCAGTGGTTGAATTTTGATCATGTGATCATGGGGATGCTGCAACAGTTGTCAGTGTGTGAGAAATGGTCATTAGTCACTTTTTTCAGTGCTGTTGTAACTCTGAATGGTCACTAAATGAATGGCTGTAAGTTGAGGACTACCTGTTTTAAATGTGGGAAGGAGAGTTATTTCTAAGTCCTCAGTTCCGTGCTTAACTTGGCTTCTCGTCATTTCGAGATAACCCCAAAGAACATACCAAAAATAACGACGTCGAAAATAAGTTAAGGTAGCCCAATTAGAACGGAAATAGGTAAAAACTCAACTACAGGTTCCAAGATGGCTTTTTCTCAGTGGTTCTCCTGTATGTGCAACACCAAACTTAGCATTATAATTTATACCTTCCATGCCAATCGCTTACAATTGATTTATACACACTATACTTGGTATTATACTCATTTTAGAGCTTTAAACGACACTTTCTAACACTGATTCAATCCCTGGGGGTCCATCTCTGTTATTCTCAGGATCATTTAAGAAATGAGAAGACGATGTACACCAGGCATCTCCAAACTGGTCAACTTTCAGACTTGTGGACTTCAACTCCCAGAATTCCTCAGCCAGTCAGGCTGGCTGAGGAATTCTAGGAGTTGAAGTCCACAAGTCTGAAAGTTGATCAGTTTGGAGACCCGAGATCTGCACCTTGTTGTGGCTTCCAGGGACGTTTCTGTTTGCGCTATTAAAAACTCACGGCACAGTTGTCCCAAACCAGCAGTGTGACTTCCTATCATTCTGAAGCAGAATGTATATAAACTGTAACTTAAGTCTTCAAGTAGTCTAGAAAATTTTAAAGATGACCTAAAAAAAAAACAAACGTCTGAAAAAAACCCCAGAAAAAATATTTTCAAAATTATATGCAAATTTTATCCCATTACTTAACCTACAAGTCGCCTGTTCTCTGAAGCAGTTAAATGCAGCCTCTAACCCAGGGGTAGGCAACCTTGGCTCTTTTATGACTCGTGGACTTCAACTTCCAGAATTCCTGAGCCAGCATGGCTCAGCTTGGAAACCTCTCCCTGTCCCCTCAGCGTGGCTGGCTCAGGAATTCTGGGAGTTGAAGTCCACGAATCATAAAAGAGCCAAGATTGCCTACCCCTGCTCTAGCCACTCCAAAACTAGCCACCCTTTGTTTAACAGATGCAAGCCTAATTAACCCACACATTATAAAATGTATTTGCTAAATTAATCTGAGATTGGCTTAGTCCAGCACTATGGTAAAAATGGCAGCAACAAGTGTAATTATCACCTCCCCAAATCCTACATTCATGGAATCTTAATTATTCCAAACCAACAGACAAAGTTACTTTTTCATGTTTGCCTCTCTAAAACTCTCCAAGGCATTTTAAAAGTTCTCAAGAAGTTTCCACATGGATATGAATTACATATCTATGTGGAAACTTATATATGAATATAAAACATAGGTAGGGTAGTCACACGTTTGAAATGATGTGTGGGTTAGCACAATGTTGTTACTCATTTCAGCGGATGTCTATCAATAGTCTAGATCAATGCTTCTCAATCTCAGCAACTTGAAGATGTGTAGACTTCAACTCCTAGAATTCCCCAGCCAGCATGCTGACTAGAGAATTCTGGGAGTTGAAGTTGCCAAGTTTGAGAAACACTGGTCTACAAGATCAAAATCTATTTATTATCCATTGCTTTTATAAAGAAAACAAAGCAAGACTGCAGATTTTAAAGTAATATATAAGTAAATATTCTTTTGTCTAAGCCCCAGAAAACTTACCATGCCTTTGCTTAGTAGAAACAGTGCTCTGAAAAAGAAAGGAAAGTTGTTAAGATTCTAACACTGTAGAGATCTCCCAGAAATACAATGTATTCTCATTTTGCCTCGAATTCTCATATCTAAAACTGCATCAAAAATATTTTGGGAGTGGGGGAAGGAAACTGTAACTTTTCATGTTTACTTTGCTGTTACTATAGAAATGACTAAGTTACTAATTGAAACTAAAAAGTTGACACTGTAATTTGACTTTGCAATTACTGCATCCAAAAAAGGTGGAATCACTTTTTTTTCTCTTTTCCCTTCCTTTCACATCTTTTTCCCCTTCTTTTTCCTTTCACATTTTTCCTATTGCCTTTAACTTTCCTTGGAATTTTACATTAAGATAAACTTTAATAAAACCTTTTAAAAATATTTCAGTCTGCAAAAGACTACAGAACATGCTTCCTTTCCCTGTTTCCCTTTTCAAAAATCCACCCACCTTGTATATTCTGATCCTACCACGCGGGCGTATTCTGCTCCAACTCCCAAAAGGTCACAGGCGGATACCAGATCTTTCTCAAGCGTGTGAAGTTGCTAGTGGGGAATACACAGAGGGACACACATGAGCTTGAAATGGCTCTGAAATGGTCCAGAGTCCAGACAGCCAAAAATGTGCGATTTTGAGTTTGATCTACTGATGGTGAAGGCACCAGGCTAGAAACCGGGAGACCGTGTGTTCAAATCCTGCCTTAGTCATGAAAGGCGGCTGGATAACCTTGGGCTAGTCCGTCTCTCTCAATCTAGCTCACCTCGTAGGTGGTGGTGAGGAGGAGGAGGATGAAGGTGTGCTGCATAGGTTGAATGCCTTTATTTTTAAAAATAATAAAGGTGGGATTCAAATAAATAAATTTTCAACAAGACTTTCCAATCTCAAAATGTTTCAAGATTTCGCAAACCTCTAAGGCAGGGGTGTCAAATGGCCAGCCCGCAGGACAGATTTGTCATGCCAGAACCGCACCCACCCCATTGCCGGCAATGGAAAAAAAGTCACGATATGTCGTGGTACATCACGTGATGTTGCGAGTTTGACACACCCCTGCTCTGTGGATGTTGATGCCACAAACCCGTTTATTTTTCATTAAGCAATGGTACCCCAAAGCAAAAAGTCACTAGTTTAACTGACCTCTTCAAGAACGCCCCACTTACCTTCCTCTCACAGACCAAAGTCTGTAAGGTGGGTGGATCTTAAGACAGGCAGGAAGCTGGACACAGCACTGTAATAAAACTTCCTCCCCTTTTGTCTGTGTGCTGGCACTATATACCTGGACAAAGGGGTAGGAGTTGGGTTGCAATACTGCAACCGCAATTTTGTTTATTTTGACCCACTATGAGGGTGCCATTACTGCTTCAATACTTAGAACTGAGTTTATAAACCACCTGTCAACGCTGCTAATATTGGATGTTCTTGCTTTGACAACATATGGAGATGCAGCCTTTTTCTTTCTTATGCTTTACTCTTAGAATTAGATGATACTGGGGGAGGAGGAGGAATGTGATGGGAGTTAGTTAGACATAACAATATTGTAACAGTGTATGAACTCAGGACTTTTGAAATAAGAGATAAGAAATGGCCAGGTTGGAGCAAAGGAGGGAAAGCCTGCATTTCAAACTAATTGGAGAATGTGATTTATGACTGTTAATTAGACGAGGGAATTGTGTTTGATACTATGTGCTAAAGGGAGGGGAATCCAGCTTTTGGCTATGTACAACCCCTATGCCACTCGAATAAAGATTCTTTAAGGTAAACAATGCCTCAAAGTTCTTTGAAGAGTTTCATCTGTCAGAACCATGACACCACCACTCACTTGCTCACTTATGAAACTTTGCACCAAAGGACAAGATATCCCAGTTACAGAACATTTTCCTAAGATCATTTTAGAAGGTCTCCATGTGGTAATTCTTTCGGGAATTAAAAGACGACTTGGTTTCTTTCTAGGCATTTGTGGAATAACTACTTCAGAAGAAAGCTCTCTTTTAAATTCTCTTCTACTGCTTTTCTTCCATTCTATTCATAGCTCTGCCACTGAATCTTGTTTCACTTTTTGTATTTACTATTTATAAGCAGTGCTGGATTTTTTGCACCTTTCTTGAAGGCTTTCTTTATTACTGTCTTATGAACAGCTTTGGGCATCCCCCGTAAGGCTACAGAGATTTTTAAAAAATAGTAGTAACACTAATTTACAGAGCTGAGTGCAGTCTTGCTTGCTTGATCTTCTGCTGTTTGAGGGCCAGATACTCAGGCTTGTTTTGTCTCTCCCACAAGGACTCTCCATCTCAGTGGCAACTTCAACCTTGCAGCTTTTAACACCGCAGAATCTCTCTTACGTGTTTCCCTCTCGTATCTATAAATACTGTAGAATCACCCCAAACTCTATGCTGCTTTTCCTACAGGTAGTCCTCGCTTAACAACCATTGGTTCAGCGACCATTCGAAGTTACAACCGTACTGAACAAATGGTAGTTACATCCAGTCCTCAAAATTACAGCGGTGGCAGCGTCCGCATGGTCCTGTCATCAAAGTTTGGATGCCTGGCAATCTGTCCACATTTACAACCACAGTTATGCATCAGCAGTTGCCTTGGCAGGGTACATCTCATCACCCATGGGAAGAGGAAGGCAATAAGGTTAGTTGAGGGCAGTGGAGGACAACAGGAGCAGAAGGCAGCGGAGAACAGGGTGGCCAAAAGAGCAACAATGAGGAAGGATAAGTGGGTGAGGGGAGTTGAAGCAGAGGCCAGCACAGCAGGGCAGAAGTGTGAGGTCCTCACCTAAAGCCTGCAATCGGGACTACCATTAACAGCTGTCGCTAAGTAGTGGAGTCACACAATGTTTCACCTAATAACCACTTCACTTAGTGATGGAAATTCCAGTCCCAACTAAGTTTGTTAAGCGAGGACTAGCTATAATTTAAACCATTTGAGAAGAGTGAAATTGAGCTTACCGCAAGCTGAAAAAGAAGGCGACAGTGCCAGTAAGGAGTCTGTTGTGAAATCTGGATGGCTTTACGCAGCAGGGGCTTTGCTGTGTCAACAGAATTCTGAAAAGTATGGACAATAAAAATCAGATTATCATACAGAGATGGAGGAGGAGGAGGGGGACTCAAACACAAAGTCAATCGGAAAAAGTCATGCCTTGTAAAGCAAATGGAACACCATTCTATTAATGGGAGGGTGCACAATTTTGCAGAAATGACACACCTTTCCCCAAAATACATTTTAGCGAATACATTTCTGTAAAACCTGTCAGCGCTGCTAACATCGGATGTTCTTGCTTTGACAACATATGGAAATGCATCCATTTCCCTTTACTTTAAGTCAGTGTTTCTCAACCTTGACAATTTTAAGGCATGTGGACTTCAACTCCCAGAATTCCACAGCCAGCAATGCTGGCTGTAGAATTCTGGGAGTTGAAGTCCACATGCCTTAAAATTGTCAAGGTTGAGAAACACTGCTTTAAGTTTTACTTTTAGAGTTAGAATTAGAGGATACTGGGAGGGAGGAGGAGCAACGTGCATGGGAGATTCGTTAGGCAAAACAATACTGTATAAGGGTGAGAACCAAGGCCGTTTGTAATAAGAGATGATAAGACATGGCCAGGATGAAGAACTGGGCGAAAAGCCAGCATTTCAAACTAATTGGAGAATGTGTTTTATGACTGTTAGTTAGAAGAGCAAACTGTGCTTTGATACTATGTGCTGAGGGGAAGGGAAGCCAGATTTTGGCTTGGACTATGTACATGCCTATGTGTTGCTACTTGAATAAAGATTCTTTAAGGTAAACAATGCCTCAAAGTTCTTTGAAGAGTTTCATATGTCGAACCATAGCAAAATCTGTGTGAAGAGGTTTAAAGATCGGGAGCAAAGCGCTTATTAGTCAGCAAAGGGATTCAGTCCATGGTATCTACAGTTAAATGCATTCCAGACAGATGCACTGGGTGGATTGTTTTGCCTTTCTAGAGAAGGATAGTCAACATAGATGGATGACTGGAAACTCTATGAGTTATTGTGCATTCACACAAACTTACATCTGCTTCTGAACTCCTAACACCTAGAAGCTCCCCAAAAGGGGCACCAAGATGTTAATTCTACTTATTAGAAGTTAGGAGCCATGGCGGCAGAGTGGTTAGAATGCAGTATTGCAGGCTAACTCTGCCCATACTCAGGAGTTTGATCCTGACCGGTTCAAGGTTGACACTCAGCCTTCCATCTTTCCAAGGTCGATAAAATGAGGAATTAGATTGTTGGGGGCAATAGGCCTGATGTTGTAAACCACCCAGAGAGTGCTGTAAAAATATTATAGCAGGGGTAGGCAACCTTGGCTCTTTTATGATTCGTGGACTTCAAATCCCAGAATTCCCGAACCAGCCATGCTGGCTTGGGAATTCTGGGATTTGAAGTCCACGAGTCATAAAAGAGCCAAGGTTGCCTACCCCTGCACTATATGATTAGTTCCTTTTAGCAGAAGTGCTACTGACATGCAAATAAGTCAGGTAACAAAGACTGATAAAACGTCTTAGCTCTTATTTTATATGGAAGAAAGTTTTATATATTCTTTGTGTATCAAACCCATTAAATATTAGCATTTAAAGAAATGCACAGAAAACATGCCCTTCTTACCTCTTGACAGTACAACTCAGACAGGAGGCTGGCAGCTTCAAATTTGACATCCTCGAACTGCGGAATCTGGTAGTGTCCATGTTAAGCTAATAACACTTTCTGTTAAAAGTTAAAACAATAGACATTTTTAATTGGAAAAGATCCAGTGCTGTGTTTAATGCACGACGTGCCAAGTAGTAATAGTAGTAGTAGTAGTAGTAGTAGTAGTAGTAGTAGTAATAATAATAATAAAAAAGTTGGAAGGGACCTTGGAGGTCATCAAGTCCAACTCCCTGCTCAGGCAGGAACCCTACACCATTTCAGACAAATGGCTGTCCAGTCTCTTCTTAAAACCTTCCAGTGTTGGAGCATTCGCCGCTGCTGGAGGCAGGTTGTTCCACTGGTTAATTGTTCTGTCAGGAAGTTTCTCCTTAGTTCTAGGTTGCTTCTCTCCTTGGTTAGTTTCCACCTGTTGCTTCTTGTCCTGCCTTCAGGTGCTTTGGAAAATAGCTTGACTCCCTCTTCTTTGGGGCAGCCCCTGAGATATTGGAACACTGCTATCGTGTCCCCCCTCGTCCTTCCTCTCTATACTCTACACTCTCTATAACTGCTCAGTGCTCCTGTCTGTAATGCAAACCCCCCTTTCCAGCCTGCCTGAATAATTTCAGCAAATTTAGGCCCTAAAATGTTTAAATCCCTGGGCCGTGGCCTCTACCAGTGCATGAGCCCTTCGGAACCAAGCCGCAGAAGAGATGGGCGAGCGCGCGCATCCCCACTTGTACGAGCAGCAGGCAAGCAGGCCGAGTTGGTGTTAACTTTCAAAACAAGTTTAACTGATAATTGATCATTCCAGTTTTCATGAGACCAGAAAAAAGGATACTTGTTGTGATATCAGCCACTGTAAAAAGAAGAGAGAGAGAAATTAGCAATTCCTGAAATCCCGTTCCCATGGAATTTATAGCAATCTGTAAAGGGAACGGTTAATAATGTTATTTCTGAAATACAAGAAATGAACAAATAATTTTTATTATGGCTTGTGGCCAGTCAAGACACAGTGAAGTGTCAGTGCTGCACTGTCGTTTCCCTTCCTGAACTCTTCCCGCAGTCTCAAAACTTAGAAAAGACCGATTCTTGGTTAACTGAACTCTACCCTCACCATCTTCTTGAACATACTTACTCTTTTATTCCTTGAAATAGTCATTTTTCATTTTTCCTATGCCTGCTGAAGTTCACTCTTAAAATGTTGTATCTGTTTAACGGGCTATGTAAGCTCAGCAGAAGCCTCGATATATTCAGATTCTGGAAACTCCCAATTTGGGTGGACAGGCTTGATTCAGAAAAATCATTGCTAATCTGTGTAAACTATGAATGGGAAATTAGCTGGACCCTATAAGATGTCACTATGCAGGCCAACACACATACATATTCACCTGGATTTTCTCATTTTTTTTCTCTTCCACTTGATTGCTGGAAAACAACTGAGAGAGTGGAAGGCAGGAATGCTGCTACAAACTGCTCTGGGAAGGGAGGCTATCAGCTTTCTCTGATGTTTCTAAGACTGTGAACACTGATTCTGCCCACTGCTGCCATTTGCCACCTTGGGTGATTATCCAGGAGGAAATGCAGCCCTGAGGCTGAAATGGGATCCCTTCCAATTGTTACCTTACAATGCAAGATGGATGTCTGATTTCAGTACAGGCAGTCCTCGACTTATGACAACTGAGCCCAACATTTCTGTTGTTAAGTGAGACATTTGTTAAGTGAGTTTTGCCCCATTTTACGACCTTTCTAAGTGAATCACTACAGTTGATAAGTTGGTAACACAGTTGTTAAGTGAATCTGGTTTCCCCATTGATGTTGCGTAGCAAAAGACGATCACATGATCTTGGGACACAGCAGCAGTCATAAATATGAACCAGTTGCCAAGCGTTTGAATTCTGATCACATGATCACGGGGATGCTAGAAAAGTCATGTGAAAAAATGGCCACAAGTCACTTTTTTCCAGTGCCATTGTAACTTTGAAGGGTCACTAAATGAACTGTTGTAAGTCAAGGACTACCTGTACAAACAAAGTTCCTGCGTTCCTACGTATTTTCCCTCTTTTATTCCTAGAAAAGTTATTTTCTTTTCTTTTCAACTCTACTCTTGTCTTATTTCAAATGTCTGCATTTAAGAGCTGTGCATTCTCCTCCACCAGACTTTTGGGAAAAGCTCCTGCCTCCTTTCGTAATACCTAGAAATATTTTTTTTAGCTATAACCTCTTTTTTGTTTATTGTACAGCTGCCTTAAAAATCTATCCAGTTATGCATGTAGACAAAAAAAAATGAAAAACATTTTGTACCTCAAACTCATCCGTTTATAACAATGTAGCAATATGTGGCACAATAGAGAAACTGTACAATCTTCCTTAGGGTTTTCTTTTTTATGCAGCAATCAACACTAAGCCAGATTCATTTTGAACTGTCTTGCCCAACCTGATATCTTCCAGATGTGCTGCTCTACAATCAACATCACTCCCAGTTAAAATATGTCACTTTTGTTACTTGAATTCTCAAAGCCTCTTAATAATAATCTCAAATGCAGCACGAGCAAAAGTTTAGTAGTTAGTACTCCACAACGGTAACATATTTGTCATTCAATGGAAAAGTAGGAGAAAGGAGTGCTAAATATAAAACCTTGCACTCCTGATCAAAAGGGAAGATAAAAATCTAATGAGAAAAGAAATATTTTGAAAGTCAGGGACAGGAATGAAAAGAAAAACAGAATCAAAACATGAACGGAACTAGCATCTTCCCCTGCAGGGTGGAAGACCCAGGGGAAGAGGATAGGAAATGCTATAATGGGCAGTCAATGAGCGTCAGGAGAAACTACTGCACACTCTGAGGCCACGACTGAGAAGGTCCAGCACATCTGGACAGCAGCAGTTTCAGCTCTGAGATGGCCTGCACAGAATAATAGAGTTGGAAGAGACCTTGGGAGGTCTTCTAGTCCAACCCTTGCTCATGCAGGAGACTTTATACCAGTGGTTCTCAACCCTTCTAATGCCGCAACCCCATAATACAGTTCCCCATGTTGTGGTGACCCCCAACCACTTATACATCACCGGGTGCCAGGGGCATGGCCAAAGAAAAGGGGGAAAAAATGGCGGACAGCCTTGTTTGGCGAACCCCGTGAAATGGTCGTTTGACCCCAAATGGGGTCCCGACCCACAGGTTGAGAACCACTGCTCTATACCATTTCAGACAAATGATTGTCCAGTCTCTTCTTAAAAGCCTCCAGTGATGGAGCACCCACAACTTCTGGAGGCAAGTTGTCCCACTTGTTAAGTGTTCTCACCATCAGGAAATTGTACAAGTCTGGCTATACAAATGCAAGTAGTCCTTGACTTACAACCATTCATTAGTGACAGTTCAAAGTTACAACAGCATTGAAAAAAGCGACTTATGACCAGTGCAGCATTCCCATGGTCACGTGATCAAAATTCAGATGCTTGGCAACTGAATGACAGCTTATGACAGTTACAGTGTTCTGGGGTCATGTGATCAACTTTTGTGACCTTCTGACAAGCCAAGTCAATGGGGAAGCCGAATTCACTTAACAACCCTGATACTAAATTAACAACTGAAGGGGTTCACTTAACAAATGTAGCAAGAAAGATGGTAAAATGGGGCCGAGTTCAAACGAACGTCTCACTTAGCAACAGAAGTTTGGGGCTCACTTGTGGTCGCAAATCGAGGACTACCTTGCTTCCCTGTCTGGGACCACATGCACACACGTGTAGACAAGCGTGGCAGCCCTCCCTCCCTCCGGCCTTATGAAGGGGGCGCCGGTCACCCCATTTCCCTTCCCAGTCCCCGGGACGCACCGCTTTCTCCAGATGCCCGCGGGCCTGCTCTCCGTTGCGCGTGTGGTGGTAGAGGACGGAGCCGAGCTGGAGGTGGGTGCGGGCTTCGACCCGAGCGGGGGGCTTGCGGGGCAGCACGGCCTGGAGGCAATGGACGCAGAGCCGCACCTTGGGCGGGCTAGAGGTGCGGAAGTGCTCGGCCAAGCCCAGCAGCGCCACGTACCACGACTCGGACGCCCCCGACGACACCGGAGCGCCGCCGGCCCCGGACGAGGAGGACGCCGACGACGAGGAACCAGCGGAGCCGCCGCCGCCCCCTCCTGCCGTGGCCTCAGCCCCGCCGGGCACCACCGCCTGTTGCGCCGCCCCCGAGCCGGGCCCGGCACTTCCTCCCACCGCGGGCTGGGGTCCTGCTACGGACGAGGCGGCTGAAGCTGCTGCTGCTCCCCCGGCTGCGGAGGACAACGAAGGAGTGGAGGAAGACGCCGGAGCCGTCGTGGTGGTCGCAGCGGAGGAGGAGGAGGATGAAGCCTGCGCTCCGCCCCCGTTGCCCGCCGTCGCCGTCGAGCCGCCCGACGCCCCGACGGCGGCCATCTTGGCTTGGCCTCCGTAAGGACCGGGAGGTCGCTGCGAGGCGGAATTGAGAGACTCACTGCGCAGGCGCAGCCTTCGCAATGCTTGATGGGAAAGCGAGTCCTAGAAACGGTGGTGGCTTATTACACACACACATACCCCCACCCACCCACCATCCCGCTTGGAGAGACTGAGTTGGGAGACAAAGAATCCTACTCTCCGGGAAAATCTTTATCCCCACTTCTCTTTCCCAGGTCAGGAAACAGATCCTCCCCTTTCTAGATCTGTTTTTCCCGTTGAAAAAACAATGTGTATAAAACAAAAGTACACCTTGCACCTCCATGGGATTGCCTGTCCATTTCCATTCACTTCACCGGTCCTTAATTTCCAAAAGCGTGTTGCAGATTTAAGGCTGTTAATAAAAAAAAGTGCATAGCTTATTTTTAAAACCTTAGCAAATAATGAAGAGTGCGTTCGCTCATTCGCTTTATAATGCTTATAATGGTTAAAGTCTTGGATCTTTGATTCTAATGGTTATGAAGAGTGATGTTTTTGATCATAGAAGTCATTTCGAAAGCGGCCACTTGAAGGGGGGCACACATCTCAAAATAAAAATGTGACACTCTTTAATAATAGTGATCTTTAACCCCTTTTGCATCATGAGAAATATAGTTCGTCAAGCTCAGAATAGTCGAAGGGAAGTTTTGCGGTCGGTTATCAAGTCCAGTGAGAACTACTCGATTTTTTTTTTCCTCTTGCCGGTGCCACACAGCGTCTGACGGGTATGTGACAGAATAGAGCTGGAAGGGACCTGGGAGGTCTTCTAGTCCAGCCCCCAGGTCAAGCAGGAGACCCTGGCCAACACCAATTCAGACAAATGGCTGTTCAGCATCTTCTTAAAAGCCTCCAGTGATGGAGCGTCCACAACTTCTGAAGGCAAGCCACTGATTAATTGTCCACACTGTTACCGGTAGGAAGTTTGTCCTCAATTCCAGGTTGCCTCTCTCCTTGATTAGTTTCCATCCATTCTTTCTTTCTTGTCTTGCCCTCTGCTCCAGGATAAGATACCTGGACAAGATAAAACTCGAAATTTGGATGTAACAGTAGCATTATAGTCTCCCAGAGACTCTCAAACTCCCCCGAGAGATCGTTTTCCAGCCGCTGCAGGTCTACGGACTACAATACCCGGCATGCTTTTTCCTTTGCGTGGCGGACGCGCGTCTACTCCTCTCCCACAATGCAGCGCGCCGCCCTGCCTCCCGGCCCATCCGGGTGAGTACCCGCCCGCAGTGCATTGTGGGAGAAGCGATAGGGGCCAGCCTGCAGCCATGGAGAGCAGCAAGGATGCGCCAGGTGAGTCTCGCCCCTCAGGTGGAGCGCCGCTTTCCCTCCCCCGTCGCCGGGAAGTGTTTCCGCCCCCCCTCCCCGATCTTTTAAAAGGCGTACAGACGACGCCCTTTGTCCGGTTGTGGCTTCTTTGCTAGGCTTTGTAGGCCTTTGGCCTGCTTATGAACGGTTGCGAGGGACCACCATCCCCGTCTGAATGTTTTCCAGGTGTGTGCTGGACTACAGTTCCCATCAGGGGCAGGCAGGCGCGCGATGACGGGGGGGGGCGGTCTTGTCTTCCTCTGTCTGTTTTTGCCGTGTGGTCGTTTTCTGCCCTGCCATTTTTGTGTGTGCTGATTTGCTGGTTTCCCCCCGGATATCATTGTGAGATTGGAGGAGCTGCAGAAGAGAGCAAATGAAAAAAAAAAAAGACCTAGGAATTGGAACAGCTTCTCTGTGGGGATTATTTATAGTGTTTTGGTTCGAGAGGGCAGGAAAGAAAGTCAGAGAGGACAGGATGGTTAACGTATCAGGTGGTGAATGTTATGGGTAACCATAGCTATTGTATTCAAACAATGCAATTCCACAAAAGCATCTTGTTGGGCAGAATTGGAATAGATCATTAACCAAATGATCCCAAAAAGAAGGACCTAATAGTAGTCTTCCATAGACACAAAGAGGAGGTGGGTCAAGCTATTCTCCAAAGCGCCTGAAGGCAGGACAAGAAGCAATGGAAGGAAACTAATCAAGGAGAGAAGCAACCTGGAACTAAGGAGAAACTTCCTGACAGTTAGAACAATTAACCAGTGAAACAACCTGCCTCCAGAAGCGGTGAATGCTCCAACACTGGAAGTTTTTAAGAAGAAATTGCACAACCATATGTCTGAAATGGGTTTCCTGCCTGAGCAGTGGGTTGGAGTAGAAGACCTCCAAGGTCCCTTCCAATTTGTTATTCTGTTATTCAAATATGTCTTGATTTAATACATGATAAGTATTTGTGTAGTCTGTTTTATTTCACATTTCTTTGTTTACTGAAATTTCTGTGCTACTTCAATAGATTCTAAGTAACTTGAAAAGTCATACTGACAAGCACCAGAGACAATATTGGTAGTACTCAAAACTAACACGATGTGTTGCAAGAAACTGCAGAGATGCAGACTCAAATTCATTCTTGGCTCTTTAAATTCACTGGGTGCTCAGGCAGGAAACCCTATACCATTTCAGACAAATGGCTGTCCAATCTCCTCCTCTGCCATTCCTCCACCCTATGGAACATTCTCTCCCCAGAGGGTTGGCAGACCCCCACTCTCCTGGCCTTTTGGAAAGGTTCAAAGATCTGACTCTGCAGCCTTGCTTGGGGATCACATAGGAGCAAGCAGCTAGGGGGCTGGTTAGTGCTTTGAAGGCCCTCCCCACACCTTTTAACGTTGTTAGTATAGTTTTTAAAATCTTAATCTGTGTTAATTTTAATGTTTTAATATTTTAATTATTTTTCTCCCTGTTTGATCATTTGTAAGCCGCCTAGAGTCACCTGACAGGGGAGATGAGTGGCATAAACATGTAATAAATAAACTTTTTAATATTATATTTTAACCATCTTTGTCACACTGCTCAGCGTTGCACAGTGAGGGAGATGGGCAGTTTCCTGGATGGATGGATGGATGGATGGATGGATGGATGGATGGAGTATGTCACTGATATCTTTTCTTTCCCAGCTAATAGTTGAGCCACTCTCATCTGAGGAAAGGGCTGACTTGTTAGTTACTAGATTAGCGTAACATGCTAAGCCAAAAGGCGGCTGATTGGTTTATGGCTCTTGCAATTGAGTTAAATCAATAAACCACCATTTGGCACATTGTGCAAGCTCAGCCTATGGGAAACAGGAGACAGTTTTGGTCACCACGATATAAAAAAGATGTTGAGACTCTAGAAAGAGTGTAGAGAAGAGCAACAAAGATGATTAGGGGACTGGAGGCTAAAACATATAAGGAACGGTTGCTGGAATTGGGTAGGTCTAGTTTAACGAAGAGAAGGACGAGGGGGGACAGGATAGCAGTGTTCCAGTATCTCAGGGGCTGCCACAAAGAAGAGGGAGTCAAGCTATTCTCCAAAGCGCCTGAAGGCAGGACAAGAAGCAATGGAAGGAAACTAATCAAGGAGAGAAGCAACCTGGAACTAAGGAGAAACTTCCTGACAGTTAGAACAATTAACCAGTGAAACAACCTGCCTCCAGAAGCGGTGAATGCTCCAACACTGGAAGTTTTTAAGAAGAAATTGCACAACCATATGTCTGAAATGGGTTTCCTGCCTGAGCAGTGGGTTGGAGTAGAAGACCTCCCAGGTCCCTTCCAATTTGTTATTCTGTTATTCAAATATGTCTTGATTTAATACATGATAAGTATTTGTGTAGTCTGTTTTATTTCACATTTCTTTGTTTACTGAAATTTCTGTGCTACTTCAATAGATTCTAAGTAACTTGAAAAGTCATACTGACAAGCACCAGAGACAATATTGGTAGTACTCAAAACTAACACGATGTGTTGCAAGAAACTGCAGAGATGCAGACTCAAATTCATTCTTGGCTCTTTAAATTCACTGGGTGGCTTTAGGCCATTCATGGACTCTCAGCTTAATCTACCTCAGATGTTGTAAAAGGGATCTTATACTTCTATGATAGGCAATTAGGTCATTGTTGCTATTGTTTTCCTCAATTGTCATTGGCTAGGAAAGGAGCTTCACTAGGCTGGGAAATTGTCTTTTTAAATGTTTAATGTAGTAGTAGTAGTAATAGTAGTAGTAGTAGTAGTAGTAGTAGTAATAATAATAATAATAATAATAATAATAATAATAATAATAATAATAATAATAAAAGTTGGAAGAGACCTTGGAGGTAATCTAGTCCAACCTCCTGCTCAGGCAGGAAACCGCTTCTGGAGGCAGGTTGTTCCACTGGTTAATTGTTCTAACTGTCAGGAAGTTTCTCCTTAGTTCTAGGTTATTTTTGTTTTGATTATTCTGGTAAAAATTTTAATATATAAATAATGCCAAGTGTTTTCAGCTTATTGATCACTGAAAGTGGGTATTAGTGGTACAAGCCACCTACTAAATAACTGTTCATAAAGTTGCTGCAGCACAGCGCATGTGAATATAGAAAAGAATATTCAAATCTTTGGTTGATGGAAAGCTCCTTAGCTGACTTGTAACAAATCAAATGACTGCCCCATTTTTCAACAATTGTAAGAATAACATGGCATCTCTGTGATGTTCCACCTATGTTTCATTATACTGCTAAGGTAAAGTATGCAGGATCAGGAACAGTTTTTTTCCCATGATGTATAGGAAACTTGGTCATTTCTGGCACAAAATAAATTTCTGGCAAAATACTCTGATCAGACCTCAGTTTCTTAGATTTTTAAAAAGACATAAAATATATTTTATTAGCCATTTATTCTTGATTTATCTAAGGGATTTTACATTGACTTTCAGGTTAAGTTGTTCTATAGCAATTTACAATATCGGTCTATAAGATTGGATGCAGTAAGATTAAAATGCTAATGTAATTGCTGCACAAAAATAACACAATCCAGTAAAAAGTAGCAGATAAAATGAAAATTAGAACATTATTGGCAGATGCAACAGCTTAAAGCAGGGAGGTGCTACATTCATATTATAGCACTTTTGGGAGATGGAATCCAAAGTGCTATTAATCCTTAAATATTGTGCTTATTACATTTGTGGAAGGAAAGGGAAACTTGTCATTTAGGATCTCTCTTCCTTTGCAATTATATCCTATCAACCTTGTCTTGCAAAGTGATTCTGTGTTCCCTCTTCTTGCTAACCAGGGAAAGCCAGCCGGTGGTTTGGAGTTGCGATGCCCAAATCAGTGAAGACCAACGTCAACATCCTCCATCAGGAGAAGCTGATTGCTCAGAAGAAGCGGGAAATCGAAGCCAAGATGGAGCGGCAAGCCAAACAGAACCACTTGCCAGCCCAGCAGGTTTCACAGGGGAGCGAGTATGTAGAATTGACTCTTAAGTATCATTCTGACATAATTGTAATAAACAGGCGATGGTGGGGTCAGTAACAGAAAAGAATGTGAATTGGTGATGGAAGGGTTGTGTATTGGTTGTGTATTGCTTAGCCTTGGTATGATTAATAAAAGGGCCCGAGAGGGTAAGGTGGTGTGAAAGAAAATTTTCTATAACATTGGAGAACTTTTGCGAGGCAGAACAATAACTAGCCTATGCGTATGAGCCCTCAGATTTAATAATAATAATAATAATAAGAATGTTGGAAGGGACCTTGGAGGTCATCAAGTCCGACCCTCTGCTCAGGCAGGTAACCCTATACCGTTTCGGACAAATGGCTGCCCAGTCTCTTCTTAAAAACTTCCAGTGTTGGAGCATTCACTGCTTCTGGAGGCAGGTTGTTCCACTGGTTAATTGTTCTAACTGTCAGGAAGTTTCTCCTTAGTTCTAGGTTGCTTCTCTCCTTGATCAGTTTCCATCCGTTGCTTCTTTTCCTGCCTTCAGACGCTTTGGAGAATAGCTTGACTCCCTCTTCTTTGTGGCAGCCCCTGAGATACTGGAACACTGCTATCCTGTCCCCCCTCGTCCTTCTCTTCGTTAAACTAGACCTACCCAATTCCAGCAACCGTTCCTTATATGTTTTAGCCTCCAGTCCCCTAATCATCTTTGTTGCTCTTCTCTACACTCTTTCTAGAGTCTCAACATCTTTTTTATATCGTGGTGACCAAAACTGTCTCCTGTTTCCCATAGGCTGAGCTTGCACAATGTGCCAAATGGTGGTTTATTGATTTAACTCAATTGCAAGAGCCATAAACCAATCAGCCGCCTTTTGGCTTAGCATGTTACGCTAATCTAGTAACTAACAAGTCAGCCCTTTCCTCAGATGAGAGTGGCTCAACTATTAGCTGGGAAAGAAAAGATATCAGTGACATACTCCATCCATCCATCCATCCATCCATCCATCCATCCATCCAGGAAACTGCCCATCTCCCTCACTGTGCAACGCTGAGCAGTGTGACAAAGATGGTTAAAATATAATATTAAAAAGTTTATTTATTACATGTTTATGCCACTCATCTCCCCTGTCAGGTGACTCTAGGCGGCTTACAAATGATCAAACAGGGAGAAAAATAATTAAAATATTAAAACATTAAAATTAACACAGATTAAGATTTTAAAAACTATACTAACAACGTTAAAAGGTGTGGGGAGGGCCTTCAAAGCACTAACCAACCCCCTAGCTGCTTGCTCCTATGTGATCCCCAAGCAAGGCTGCAGAGTCAGATCTTTGAACCTTTCCAAAAGGCCAGGAGAGTGGGGGTCTGCCAACCCTCTGGGGAGAGAATGTTCCATAGGGTGGAGGAATGGCAGAGGAGGAGATTGGACAGCCATTTGTCTGAAATGGTATAGGGTTTCCTGCCTGAGCAGGGGGGTTGGACTAGATGGCCTCCAGGGTCCCTTCCAACATGATGATGATGATGACCCCACCAGTCAAAATTCTTTAGCTGATGGGGTCCACAACATATCTTCAATGGTTGTCCATGTAGCATAGGCTGAAGTAATGGGGTAAAGAATTCCATAGGTAACCTATAGGAGCATGGTATCCTGAGCTCATGCCATGTAGGCCTTTAAAAGTCAGAACCAACACCTCAAACACTTTCCCAATACTGGAAGATGGAGTGGATGGGCTTATAGAGAAACAAATCCTAATACTGTGTTGCAACTTTTAATATCCTTTCTCACTTTCTCTTTAAGTGACGATAGCGGTGATGGCGAAAGTGGTGTTTCCAACAAATTTGCTAATGATGGCAGCTTCCTCCAGCAGTTCCTGAAGCTACAGAAGGAAAAACAAGGTAGTGGCAAGGGGTTTTGTTTTGTTCTGCCACATTAACACTTGTTGATCTAGAATCGGAGTTTCAGAAGAGGTTCCTCACACCGTGGAACCCGTTAAAAAACCGCCCTGATTAAGAGGCAAGCACTTAGGATGGGCAACTAAACAAAAGTACACTGTTGAAGATGGGCTCCAGCACGAATCCGAAAGCTCGGAAGACTAAACCTCTGGTCCCAGTGACTGACCCAGATTGGATCCAGTAACATTATCCTGGGACGTGTATATTGACCTTCATTCGAAAAAATAAAACTGTTTCTTGTAAATGAAAAATTAATATTTCCAATATACCTAAAATAAAACTTAAGTTTCACACTTATTTGGGAAGTTACTTTTGGGGAGATGGCTATGCATACTCATAACTGCTGTCTCCAATGTGGAAAATGAAGAGGAAAAGATTTGCTGCTAATGTTTTCCTGCTGCTAAGGAAGTTGGAAATAGAGTACAGGCAGAGAGGTAGGTGGGTATGTATTAAATTTCTACACTGCCCATCTCACCCGAGTGACGCTGGGCCATTACAAATCTGTGATGGCACTGAATGAGGGGGATTTACAACTGGTCCTCTAAGTTCCAGCTGTTGCAGCATCCCTGCAGTCACATGATTGTGATTTCCAGTGTTCCCTGTTGATTTCCTACCAGCAAAGTCAATGGGAAAGCCAGCCGGAAATCAGAAATTTTGGTCACGTGACATCCTTGCTTAAAGACCCACGCTGGCCTTGCACAACAGCACCCGGGATTGTAGGAACTGCGGTTGCTAAGCCATGTGGTCACGTGGCACTGCACTTTACCAACCCATCACTTAATGACAGCAATTCCAGTCCTAATCGTCACTATACAGTGTTGTTTTATGACATCTTGTATTTCTTCAGAGCCCTGTGTTGTTTCTTTCAAGCAAAAAAAACCCGCATTGATACGGCCCTGTCAGAGGTGATGATAACCCCCAATCCATTTAGTTTTAAAAGTGGATTGGACAAAGTAACAGAGAAAGAGGATGAATTGCCCTGTCGTCCACATTGATAAATTTGAGGAATACCTTTCATTGAGCACTACTACATGACTCCAGATTTTGAGGGGGTTTTTGGGGGGGAGGGGGGCTGATCCAGCAAGGTCCTCTTGTTCTCTAAGGAAGGCCCCAATCTTTCCATGTTGTAAATGCGTGGGAAGGAAGGTGACTAAAATTACTTGGCTAAGGCATCCTTGAGAGATCTGAGCAGGGATCTGAAGTAGCCTTATTCTCCTAATGCTGTATCACATCAGTCTTTCCATCTCCCCACCCCTTTCAATTGTATAGGTGCTTCTTCCAGTTCCACAGAAACATCCCATCCTCCCCCTGCAAGTACAGTGAAGAAACCCACCTTGACTGGCAAGCGTCCCAATCTCAGCGTGAGCAGCATGTTGAATCAAGTCAAAAACTACACGCATTCCAAGCAGACCCCGGTAACGAATCGCCTGAGTGTTTTCCAGTCGCCAGACGACGAAGAAGAAGAGGATTATGAGCAATGGCTGGAAATCAAAAGTAAGTTTCTTGGTGGGATGTCATCCATTTCTCTGCAATGCCATCTGTAATCACGGAACCCCTAAACAGGCGAGGCTTCTGCCCTGAATTAATTCAGTACTTTGTTTTTTTAAAAAATGGATCGAACAGAAGATGCTAAAAGTGCTTAGGTGTTTTTTTTTTTTTTTTTTTTTAAAAAGACCTGTGTTTTGTTTACGAGCTAAAAACATTTGCTCAAATGCTGAGCAAGATGTATGCATTAGCATCCTGCTAGGGTAGTTTTGTGGAAAAGATAGCAGAGAGAAAAGGGGGGGGGGGAATTTAAAAAGTGGAATGATTTCACTGTGATTCAGTAACTAAGTCAAAAGACAGCTGTAGGCTAAAAGGTCCTATAATCAATCACTGAATATATTTGCACAACATATTAAGCCACAGAATTGGTGCAGGGCAAAATGACAAATCAGGGCCAGATCTTGTTTAGATTTCAGTAACACTCTGGAATCTGGATCCATCTTTCTTAGCCTTGGGCATTCAACTCCCAGAATTCCCCAGCCAGTATGCATTTTGGGAATTGAAATCCACCCATTTTAAAGTTTGGCCAGGTTTGAGAAACACTGGTCTAAATTATATGTTCGGTGGATAAATTTATCTCAGACTATATTTTCAAATCATGGTGAGGGTGCTCCTCCTTAAGTACAATTTAATTCATATCCCTGGTTCAGATATCACACTAGGCTCAACCTCCTCATGGTTAACCTGGCACATAAATCAGGCCATTGGCAGACATTATGGTAACCTATAAGTTGTGTTTGCCAGCATAGTTAAGATGAATTCATCCATGGTTTACACTAAGCTAAACCGTCTAAGTATGCTTGGCCTGTGCCACATGCTAAACTAACTAGCTTGTGGCTATTGTGTTTTTTTTTTTAAAAAAAATAGGTTAAAATGTTATGACAGCAGTAACCAACCACTTCCATATCCTTGCTAAGAAAGGATGATTTCTACCTGGTCACTGAGTATCTAGCCATAGCAATAAAACTTTACAGCCCTCTCTAAGCAGTTTACAGAGTCAGCCTTTTGCCCCCAACAATCTGGCTCCTCATTTTACCGACCTTGGAAGGATGGAAGGCTGAGTCAACTGTGAGCCAGTGAGGATCAAACTCCTGGCTGTGGGCAGAGTTAGCCTGCAATACTGCATTCTAACCACTGCACCATCACAGCTCCTAGGTCTAAGACAGGGATAGGCAACCTGGGTTCTTTTATGACTCGTGGACTTCAACTCCCAGAATTGGCTGGCTCAGGAATTCTGGGAGTTGAAGTCCACGAGTCATAAAAGAGCCCAGGTTGCCTACCCCTGGTCTAGGACAACTAAAGAGTTATTGTTATTTTTATGATGTACAAATCCAACCCTTTTTTGATTATTCAGCAGATCATACCGAAAAATTGGTTCTTTCAGTTTTTCCCTCTGTAATGCTTAACAGAACAGTCTGACATCATGGTGCAAGGGAATAGTGTATCTTGTGGCAGACGAGGTTACTTTCACAGCTAGGACTGTGTAGCTTTCATGAAACTTGCCCCTGACCACTAATCTGCTTTGAAAACATATTACAATTTGGATATCTAGCAGCCTTCTCCCCAGCCCAAGACAATTGCAACAACTCAAGAAGATGAGTTCATTTGAACAGACAACTATGAGAGATATTCAGAATAGGAGTCTAGCAGACAGCATTCAGATGTTACATTAATGTTACATTAAGATGTTACATTCCTTCAAATCAGACATCTCATCTCCCTTGCATCTAACCAGGAGATTTTAACTGACCCCTATTTATCAGGTCAGTTAAAATTAATCAGCATTACATTTAAACAAGTTTTATCTAATTGTGAAGCTGATATATTTAAACTAACCTTAGTTTCCATCAACCCTAATTCCTGATTCAGATGACACAGGAAGCTTCAGTACTTAAAAGCAGAAGCTAAATTTCTTTTAATTCCATTCTTCCACAACCAGGCAGACACGGAGGGTTGAAGGCCGGCTCTAGCTGGACTTCTGCCAGGAAAAATGGGCCAGTTTAGGCACTATCAAGGGGAGAAGCAAGACTCCCCTGAGCCGAGGTGGCGCAGCAGTTAGAGTACAGTACTGCAGGCCACTTTAGCTGACTGTGTTCAGCAGGTCAGCGGTTCAAATCTCACCGGCTCAAGGTTGACTCAGCCTTCCATCCTTCCGGGGTAAGTAAAATGAGGACCCAGATTGTTGGGGGCAATGTAAATATATATATATATACATTGCTTACTGGTGTACACCGCTTAGAGAGTGCTTGCACTTAAAGTGGTATATAAGTCTCATAAATAAATAAATAAATAAAATAAATAAAATAAACTTCCCCATTTGACTTTGGTTCACTTCACTAGAATCAAGGAAAGATTGCATTCCTCATTTAATCTGGGCGGCCATTCCTGGATTTCAGAACAGGACTGTATAATCCGGTGCCATTACCTGAAATCGGAAGGTATATGGGAACCTGTGGCTGAATTCCAGTAGCCTCAGCCAGCACATTCTGTTGTTGGGATGCTATGAGTTAATTATTTAGCAATAACCGGGGTTGCAGTTTTCTTCAACCTTGCCTTAATGCAGATAGCAAAGCTTCTATTTCATTGGTAGCCTTCTCTTTGGGACACCTGAGAAATTAAACTCCTTGTATAATTCTCACAGGTGTTCAAGGGCGATGATACCAATAAAGGAGAATATTTGTAGCTCAGGGTTGAAGCGAGGGGGGGGTCCTTGGTGCTCTCTGAATTTGGGTGTTTTCTAGCACCGATAACGATCACTAGCCCTGATGATGTTACTTAGTTTGGGTAATAAAATGTCTTCCAAGAAAACAACCGAGCTCAGAGAGCCCCGAGGACTCCTCAATGAAGGATCTCAATGATGAATCTCAGCCTTTCTCCCTGCAGGTTTTGGGGCCCTGGGTTCTGAGGCCCTGTCCTTTCACAAGCTCAGATCAAAGATCTGATTTGGCATTGGGTTCTGTTGTTGCAGAAGCTGCCTCGGGCCCTGGGTGAATCTAGTAGCTATTGCGCCAAACCTGAAGATGTATGAACCTCAGCCCTACCATGTTTCTTTCCCACGTACCTTCCTTTCTCCCTGCCCGGATTAAAAGCGTCAGGCTTACGTTGCTGTCCACCATGTCTCCATTTCCTCCTCTTCTCATTCCCCATCCTGCCTTCTCCCTGCCGACTCATGGCTCTTAGAGGTAATGTGCCTGTTGGGTGTGTGAGTAGAGAGCCCCCTGTACTGACAGCCTGCTTAAAGTTTGCCCCCCAGAGGACATCCGGACCCGCCGAATCGTTGAGAAGCTGGCCAAGGTGGTGGCCGAAGGGGGCCCAGAAATGGAGAAGGTCGCCCTGGAAGACTGCAAGGATAACCCAGTATTTGCGTAGGTTGCTTCCTGTTTCTCCCTGGGCGGGGTTCCCCTGATAGGGATTGGGTCCATACTCTTCACCAAAAGCCCTAGGCTTCTGGTGTTCCATCAATGGGACTTCCCTTCTCCTCCCAGGGCATATCCAGGACCATCAGCCTTTCCTACTTTGGGGACCTGGAGATATCTTGGTCTGCAGCCGCCTGTCCCCATCCCCAAAGCAGCCTTAAATACATCGTTCGCCCTTTTTTCCTGCTTTCAGGTTCCTACACGATAAGAACAGCCCAGAATTTCTCTACTACAGAAAGAAACTGGCTGAGATGTGGAAGAAAGGCCAAGCTCACGTAGAGGAGACCTCCCCTTCTCAGAAAGGTGAGACGATGTTTCACAGCTTCATAAGTCGTTCACTTCACTTACAGCAGGGTTCCCCCCATCTCGGCAAGTTTAAGACGTGTGGACTTCAACTCCCAGAATTCCCCAGCCGGCATGGCTAGTTGAGGAATTCTGGCAGTTGAAGTCCATGCGTCTTAAAGTTGCCAAAGTTGAGAGACCTCGGCTTACAGTGTTGTGATCAGGCAGTCCACTTATATTGGGTAGTTAAAATGAATGTGATAAAGCAGGGGTCTTTAAATTTGGCCCTTTTATGACTTGTGGACTTCAATTCCCAGAATTCCTCAGCCAGGGTGCCTGGCTGAGGAATTCTGGGAGTTAAAGTCCACAAGTCATAAAAGGGCCAAGTTTGAAGACCCCTGTGATAGAGCTAAGGAGATGGGATGCATTTCAATTTGTCCCCCAATTAATTAATAGGTACATGCAGCCTCATTCTCCTTACCCTGCATTTCTTTTACACAAAGAACGTGCCCACGCTGCATTATATCCATCATCTCTGAAGTAAACTATGTTTCAAAATTATTGGTTTTTGTCTAATGGATTGATATAAATTGGTATGCCAATGCGTAAAATCAAGCACTGATAACACACATTTCAGGATGCAGATAACATTCTCTCCTATGACATTAAGCTAGGAATAATAAGAAACCTGCTAATGATGTGATAGCAAATAAGACCAGAATTCCTGCTCTATATTGCAGGACAAAAATTTGCCTGCTGGGTTGACTGACATAGTCTGTAGTGCCCTTTGGCTCTGCCAGTGTTTCCTTCCCCAAGAAGTCTGGGGTGGCTACACACTCAGTCATAATTCCCACAAGACCCTGACATGGCAAAATAGTGGAGGTAGCAAATGGAACTTAAATGCTGGTTACCTAACAATTAGTAGCAAAACCATAGTAGTTACAGACTGGGTGTTCAAGCTGCTGGACTCAGTTGTTGCCTAGATTTAAATTACAACATTTATGAGTTTTTAGAACTTCAATGCAGCCTGGACTTTGCTACTGTTAGCCATTTTAAGTTCCCCATGTTTGAGCTTGTGTTTCGTTCTGATACATTTTGGGAGAAGAGGATTATTTTAGTTATTTTTTTTAACAATTTCCTGTCTGAATTCGGATTTTTTTTTTTAAAAAAAATGATTCTTAAAATTCTGATTTTTGAAAAAAAAATTCTAGATTCTGAGGATTTCTTTTTAGAAAAAAAAATAGCTCACAACTTAATTGAAAGAATACATGTGGAAAAGTAATTTGAAAAGTTAAAATGATAAAAGTAGTCCTCAACTTATGACGGATCCCGAAAATACTTACAGCCTGGATTCAAAGTTCTGAGGGCTGCCCCTCCTCCCTCTCAGTGTCACATGATCACATTTTGAATGCTTGGTAACTGGCCCACATTTATGGCGTTTGCAGTGACCTATGGTCACATGACCACAATTGACAACTTTTTTTGCCCCAAACCAGCATTTATTTCTGGTTTCCGGCAAAAAATCCCACCCAGTACCAATCGTCTTCACTTAATGACTGCAGCATTAACTTAATTAACAACCACTGCAAAAAAAAAAAAAGCTTGTCTCATGATAACCCACTTAATGACCAGCAAAACTTTCAACTATAAAACCGGGCTCAATTACAGTCGTAAATCGAGGACTACCTTTACTTAAATTATACCGGTTGTATTTGAAAATTCAGAAGAATGGAGTTTTTTTCTGATTGTTAGCTAAAGAAGAATTCTGTTATGTTCAACGTGTGTATCTTGCTTTGCCTGGTAGATTTACAGTCAGAAAAATGGAAAATGGAAAGTGAGGAGTCAGATCACACTTCAGATACCTCAGACATAGCTGCCTGAATTATAGCTTTTTTTTTAAAAAAAACAACTTTTCTAGGCTGGTTTCTAGGCAAAACAGAACCTGGCATATTAGCAATGTGGTTTGGATATCAAAAGGGGAATATTGGTGCTTAAAATACACAGACTTTTAACTTATTACATTACCACCCTGCATCCCTCAATATGCCCTATGCAAAATTCAGATCATTAAAGTAGTAGTCATTGGAAGGGAAAGCGGGGGTCTAGATTGAATGAAATTAAAATGTTTCCCAGCATTGCACCTTCAAAATATTGAAAGCTTTTGTCTTACCAAATTAATTCAGGGGCTGGGGTATTGGTAATTTTTGAATGTCCATTAAATTGGAAAGTATGTTGCCATAATGATTTGTGCTCTTTCTGTAATCCAGATGGCATTAATCAGGATAGATTAATCCGTTGCACTGAGGTTTCATTAGAGCAGCCTTCTCAATGTTGACACCTTTAAGATGTGTGGACTTCAACTCCCAGAATTCCCCAGCCAGCCGTGCTGGCTAGGGAATTGTGGAAGTTGAAGCCCATATATCTTAAAAATGCCAAGCTTGAGAAACAATGCACTAGACAGGGGTAGGCAACCTTGGCTCTTTTATGACTCGTGGGCTTCAACTCCCAGAATTTCTGAGCCAGCATGGCTCAGCTTGGAAAACTCTTCCTGTCCCCTCAGCATGGCCGGCTCAGAAATTCTGGGAGTTGAAGTCCACGAGTCATAAAAGAGCCTCGGTTGCCTACCCCTGTACTAGAGTATCATTCTTAGCCTTTGCAGCTATTTAAGGGCCTGCTTGAGAAAACCTCCATATCACTTCCACATTCCAGGCTAGCCTCCCAGTCTTTTTTCCAGCAGTGTCACAGGCTAGTTCCATTTTTTTTTCCTAACTTGCATTTATAAAGAAAAAGGGGAAACAAAGCAATCATTTCAACCATCCTCTTCCCACTTATTCCCACCCTCTGGGATCCTTAAAGCCAGATTAATCTTGTGACTGTTGGGTGTGTGAGTTGGGGACACCGTACTGACAGCCTGCTTAAAGTTTCACCCCCAGAGGATGAAGAGACCAAGGACTGTGCGGAGAAGCTGGCTCGGTTTGTGGCCGACGGCGGCCCTGTGGTGGAAATGGTTGCCCTGAAAAACCACCGAGACAATCAGTCATTCAGGTAAAGCAGGCCGGTGAGAAGGGAGACCCTGGCAGAGATGCCAGCTTTTCCCCAAATGGTTTTAAAATGCTGAAAACCTACAAACGTGTTTGATGAGCTTCCTTAGCACTTGAGCTTTTTTCCTTCACTGATTTCAGGGCATTGGGGGGGCCATGAAAAGGACCAGTTCCTCCCCCCCCGCGCCAAAAAAAACCCTGGACATTTGACGAATCAGATCTTGGTTTCATTCTGTGTTAAGATAAAAAGCACAAAGTTGCAATGATGCCAGTAACAGTTTTCTCCAAAACCATAGCAATGCTAGAATCAAGAATCAATTTATTATTACAGCCGAAGGCCAACGCGTAAATTCAACATTCAAATAAAATAAAACGGAACGGAACCAACACAAAAAGACAGAGCAATATATTACCATGAATGATGTAATCAGTGGGTGACCAAGATCTGCCTAGTTTTACAGACAGCATAAAAAAAAACTAGCTAGCTTCAGAAAAACTGAATCATATTGACCTGACAATAAAAATACATTGACTATAGTGGTGGCGAACCTATGGCACGAGTGCCAGAGGCGGCACTTAGAGCCCTCTCTGTGGGCACGTGCGCCGTTGTCCCAGTCCTAGGCCTTCAGCTGGGCTTTATAAAACCTTTTCGCTTTAGGCCTCTGCTGCCATGTGCAAAAAAAAAAAAAAAAGGTTCAATCAGTCAATTTCAACTTCTCGCGGGAAGAAAAAGATCTTGCAAAGTTGGAATTGATTGATTGAACTTTTTAGTCCCACCCGGTCTGCCGTTACCACCGCAGCCACGCCCACCCAATTGGCCACACCCACCCAGCACTCGATGATGCATAAGTGGGTTTTGGGTTGCAGTTTGGGCACTTGGTCTCTAAAAGGTTCTCCATCACTGGACTATAGTCTAATGCTGGATAAAAATATGCAATGTAATTGATTATAAAAGATTATTAAAAAAGATCTAAAATGTTTGTTTATGTTTCTGGCGAATCCCCAGTGCTGCTGCGCAGAATCTAGCCACCTGTGCCATGATCACTGCCTGTTCAGACTGAACATCCAAATGCATCCTTCTCTGCTTTTATGTGTACTTAGATGGATAAATGGTTTAAATTTGCATTCAGGCCTGAGCCTGATTTTGTATCCAAGTGTGTCATCTTGGTTTAAATCAAATTATGGTTTGATCAACGCTCTATAGAGAATACAGGTAGTCCTCGACTTGAAACCACAACTGAGCCCAAAATTTGGGTTGCTAAGATGTTAAGTGAGTTTTGCCCCATTTTATGATCTATCTTGTCACGGTTGTTAAGTGAATTGCTTCAATTGGTACCCGGTCGTTAAGTGAATCTGGCTTCCCCACTGACTTTGCTTGTCAGAAGATCTGCAAGAAGTGATCCCGTGACCTTGGGACACAGCAACAGTCATAAATAGGAGCGAGCTGCCAAGCATCTGAATTTTGATCCCATGATCCTGGGGATGCTGCAAAGGTGGTAACTGTGAAAAACGGTCGTAAGTCCCTTTTTCCCAGTGCCGTTGTAACTTTTGAGGGGTCGCTAAAGAAATTGTGAGTCGAGGACTACCTGTATGTGATCAGTTACTGAATAAAAAGTCAAGCCATAAACCTGTTTTCTGTAGGAAACGCATGCTTCTATTGCAGTTGCTTTTAACTTTTAAGATGCTTCAGATTTGAATTCGGAAAGGGGGGGGTGTCTGTATGTGTGTATTGCAGAATTGGCGATTCCTGTTATGGAAATAGAAATACACTTACAGGTTCACTAGCAGCCTTTTTTCAGCAAGGAAGGAAAATAGCCGTGCCCTGCTGAAAATCCTGATAAGCTATTGGATGTATTGTCTCTGTAAATGACAACTTGCTGGATTTATTGCCTCTTTGTCAGACCTGTCTCAGCTTGATCCTCTAAAACTGGGGTCCTCAACCTTGGCAACTTTAAGACTTGTGGACTTCAACTCCCAGAATCCCTCAGCCAGCTGAGGGATTCTGGGAGTTGAAGTCCACAAGTCTTAAAGTTGCCAAGGTTGAGGGCCAAGGTTGAGGACCCCTACTCTAAAACATCCTAAATTCCATTTTTTAAGAAAGGTACAGTTTACTAGGGGTCAAGTGACTTATAGTAGCTCATAGCCAGAATTGAAAATCGCATCCCCAAATCCCCAAGTCTTAAGTTTCCCCTGCCTTAGTTGCCTCCCATTACTGGCCCACCACGTCCAGTCAACTTCAAACAAGATGTTTTTAGAACGGTCACTTCAGGCATCTGGTCTGCAGCTTGACCCTCTACTTAAGAACGATGCTTAACTCCCATTTGCTGAGAAAGGTATAGTTTACTAGAAGTCAAGCGAATTAACGGTTAGTGCATAGCCAGAGCTGAACGATGTCTCCCATTACTGCCCCCCCATGTCCAATCAAATTCGGACAAAATGTTTTTTTTTAATAAAGTTTTATTGAGTTTTATAAGGTTGAGGAAGGGATGGGATCAGTATAGACAAGATGTTTTGAGGGGTTGCCACAAAAAAGAGGGGGCCAATCTATTTCCCAAAGCACCAGAAGTGGACAAGACAAGAAACAATGGATGGAAACTAAGTAGAGAAGTAACCTAGAACTAAGGAGAAAATTCCTAATGGTGGGAACAATTAATAAGTGGGACAGCTTGCTGTCAGAAGTTATGGGTGCTTCATCAGTGAAGGTTTTTAAGGAGAGACTGGACAGTTACTTGTCTGAAATTGTATAGGGTCTCCTGCTTGAGCAGGGGGTTGGACTAGAAGACCTTGAAGGTCCCTTCCAGCTCTATTCTGATTGATTGAACTGATTAAAGGTGGTCACTTCAGACGTAGGTTCGGTATGCAGCTGTGTCCCGTTCCCAACCGGGTTAATTTCGAAGCCCACCTCGGAGAGATAACTAATAGTGAACGTTTCTCTTGAAGCATCCCCCCCTCCCATCCAGCCCCCTCCCCCCACTAGGGTTCACAGCAACTGATACTGAATAGTAGTGAAGTGCAGGTATGAGGTGGCAGCTGACACCCTTTTTTTGTTTTGTGTATGCTTGCAGATTTTTGTACGAGCCCAATAGTTCTGGATACAAGTATTACCGACAGAAGCTGGAGGAATTCCGGAAAGCAAACAGTAACATGGAGGGCATGCCACCAGGATCGGAAGCCAACCTGAAGCGCAAGGCCTCTTCTGAGGGAGGGGCTTCCTCTTCCATTTCTTCTTCCTCTTCCTCCTCCTCCTCCTCCTTCTCCTGCTCTTCCTCCTCCTCCTCCTCCTCCTCTTCAACACCTGTACCCACGGTTTCTCTGCCGAAGCAGGTAGCCACATCCAGTGTGAAGAAAAAACGGAAAAGCCGGTGGGGCCCAGAGGAGGAGAAGGTGGACTTACCTCCTCCAGAGCTTGCTCAGCAGACACAGGAGCTGTCGCCAACCCCCTTGTCTGGTTAGCTCTTGTTGTGTTTTAAAACCAGGGCAGAGCTGGGACTTCTGAGGGAGCTCTTGCGGGGGTGGGGGTGAGTTATCTCCTCCAGTTTTACTGGAAGCAGAGGGTGGCGCTAGAGAAGCAGCTTCATTTTGTTGACACCTGGGCAGGTAGTCCTTGACTTACGACCGGTCGCTTACAACCATTCAAACTCAGAACAGCTCTACCTTGGGGCTACTTACAACCCCCATTTGAAGTTGCGACGGTCGGGGAGCCCTCCACCCACAGGATCATGTGACCGAACTTTGAGTACTGGGCAGGGTGGATACATTTAGAGCCATTTGCAGAATCCTGTGGGCCCATGACTACACTTTACGGCATTTTAAGGCACTTCCACTTTTCAGTGAAATCATCCCCATAGCAAATCATAGCATCCGTCCACTTGAAAAAAATAATAATTACATAACCAACCTGTTTTTACAACATCATGACTTCTGGCCCTAATGGGCAGCCTCTATTATGGTCATAAGTTGAGGACTGCCTGTAATGGGATCTTCGCATCTGCTCCACTGATGTTTTTTTAAGCCCCAACATGGCCTTGCCTCTGGCTGTTAAGAGCCTTAGCCTCAGAGCTATTAAGATTAATTCTCTTTATGGAGAGGGTTAACCCTTATAAGGCAGTCAGAGATGAACTATGCTATAGGGCTGGGAAAAATACCGGAGAATTTACTTGATTCTCATGAACACGCCTTGTCATGGTAGCTATGCACCACATTCAAGAACAACCAAAGAAGGAGCATCTTCTAGAATGGGTGTCAAACTGCTGTCCCGCGGGCCGGATGCATCATCCGGAAGCCGCACCCACCCCATTGCTGGCAATGGCAAAACCGTCCCGATACGTTGCACAACGTCATGTAACGCCGCGAGTTTGACATATTCTAGAATGTTAAGACTAAAATGCTGCTTGATGCACCTGGATCAGAGATACTGGCCTACCATAGAGAATAGTAGGGTGCTTTTAAGCAACAATAGTTGGGAAGAGGGTTGCAGTGGAGGAGCAAGTTAACTCTTCTAATCTCTCTGTCTTCTCCAGTCCAGGACCTCAAGGGACTTGGCTACGAGAAGGGGAAGCCAGTTGGATTGGTGGGTGTGACAGAGCTGTCAGATGCGCAGAAGAAGCAGCTGAAGGAGCAGCAAGAGGTATATAAAGGTCACATTGTTCTGGTGGGAGCTTGTTGGGGCTACTGCGTTTTTTAGTTTTTGTGTCTCTGCTGCTGCCATCCAGTTTTCTCTGTGTTGATCTAGGGCAGGGGTCTTCAAACTTGGCCCTTTTATGACTTGTGGACTTCAACTCCCAGAATTCCTCAGCCAAGTGTGCCTGGCTGAGGAATTCTGGGAGTTGAAGCCCACAAGTCATAAAAGGGCCAAGTTTGAAAACCCCTGATATAGGGGTTAAGGCCAGGATTAGAAGCCAGGAGACTAAGTTCTAGTCCCACTTTAGGCATGAAAGCTGGCTGGGTGACTTTGGGTCAGTCACCAGGAGACTGTGAATTCTAGTCCTGCCTTAGCCATGAAAGTCAGCAGGGTGACCTTGGGCCAGTCACTCTCTTTCAGCCCAACTCACCTCCTAAGATGGCTGTTGTGGGGAAAATAAGAGGAGGAAGGTGTGTTGGATATGTTCACTGCCTTGAGTTATTGTAAAAATAAAGTGGGATTAAGATAGGTAGGTAGGTAGGTAGGTAGGTAGGTAGGTAGGTAGTATAGAAGATGACCTTGAAGGACAGAAAGAGAATCCATTATCAATACATCAATCAGATAAACCAGCCTTAAGCCCAGACCAAGGAAGTGGTGTATGGAAATGCCTCAGAGAGCCTCTCCCCATTAATATGAAGCTAAAAAAGGGAGGAAGGAAACACATTCAGACTTACAAGATCGATGTCAGCCTTCTAAGGTAGAAAAGACTAAGTAATAGAAACAGACACTGTGTAGACTTAAAGCTACTTTTATTAGACTAGCTATATTAACAGTATTCTCCAAGCCAAAAAGACACAGAAGTTTTCTGTTATGGCCATGTTAGCCAAATATGCCCCATTGTTTCCTAGAGTCTTATAGAGTAGGTTTACACATGTTTTGCCTTAGCATATTATGCAAACCTAATGTTTTTGATGTGTAATACCATGTTTGTGGCTTACTGTATTGTACAAATGCAAATAACTAATTTATTCAGCAAACGCTGTATTATATGAATGAGACTATGGCCTGAGGTTTGAAAGATTTAAGCAGCTGCTATCTGGCTTCTTCCTGGCTCTGCAAAGCAAGAATTGTGAAATAGGGGCTAATTGGGACGTCTTCCTTCTAGTTGGGAAGGGTTTGAATGATGTGGAAGGAATCTATTGTATTTCTGTTCTATTTTTATTCTGTTCTGTTCTATTCTATTCTATTCTATTCCGTTCTTTCATTATTCTGTTCTATTCTATTTCTATTCTGTTCTATTCTAAATTTCTACTCTATTCTGTTCTATTCTAAATTTCTATTCTATTTTGTTCTAATTATGTTATGTTATATTCCGTTCTTTCATTATTCTGTTCTGTTCTATTTCTATTCTACTCTACTCTACTCTACTCTACTCTACTCTACTCTACTCTACTCTACTCTATTCTATTCTATTCCATTCTTTCATTATTCTGTTCTGTTCTGTTCTCTTCTATTTCTATTCTGTTCTGTTCTATTCTAAATTTCTATTCTATTCTGTTCTAATTCTATTATGTTATATTCCATTCTTTCATTATTCTGTTCTGTTCTATTTCTACTCTACTCTACTCTACAGATGCAGCAAATGTATGACATGATCATGAAGCACAAACAGGCCATGCAGGAGATGCAGATCATGTGGGAGAGGACAATCAAAGAGCACCAGTCCGGCTACGACAGCGATGAGGAAATTGACAATGAGCTGGGCACGTGGGAGCACCAGCTGAGGCGCATGGAGATGGACAAGACGCGTGGTTAGTGCTTGGAGGGGAGATGGTGAAGACTTCGTTTCAACCTTGATCTACATAACGCAGATGGCCTTGATTTTCAACCAGAATTGAGCCTGGAATTATGGTCATACGTTGTGCTAGCAGTTAGCTGTGACCATGCCCTACATTATGAATGTTTTTGTGGCCGTTGTTAAGCAAATCCATTGTTTTCAATGGATGATATATACTTTTTTTGCTAGAAACCAAAAATACACTAGCCAAGGGTGTCAAAGTGCCGGCCCATAGGCCGGATGCGTCACACAGAAGCCGCGCCCACCCCGTTACCGGCAATGGCAAAACAGTCTCGATACGTTGTGTGACATCACGTGACATCGTGAGTTTTACATGTCTGGACTAGACAATTCTCATAGTTTTTTCCAACCTTTATATTCAATGAATTTTCCCAACGCTTAACTCTATTACTCTTAACGCAGTTCCCTATAAAGCTTCTGTCTCTACAGCAGAGGTCCCTAAGCCCTGGGCCTGGCCTTTTAGGAACTGGGTTGCACAGCTGGAGGTGAGCAGCAGGCAAGAGAAACTGCCCGAGCGCAGGATCTAGATTGCACACTCCTCCTCCATGGCCCGTGGAAAAATTGTGTTCCACAAAACCGGTCCCTGGGCCCAAAAGGTTGGGAACCGGTGCTCTGCAGAATCTGGTGCAAGAGGACTAAAATCTTTTAACTCACCAGTTGTGACTTTCCCCTCCCCCATGTCGGCTGGGGAATTCTGGGAGTTGGAGTCCGCCCATTTTCAAGTTGCCATGCTTTAGAACAGGGGTCTTCAAACTTGGCCCTTGTATGACTCGTGGACTTCAACTCCCAGAATTCCTCAGCTAGGCATGCTGGCTATGAATTCTGGGAGTTGAAGTCCACGAGTCATAAAAGGGCCAAGTTTGAAGCTTTAGAACAGTGGTTCTCAACCTGTGGGTCGGGACCCCATTTGGGGTCGAACGACCATTTCACGGGGGTCGCCAAACAACGCAGTCCGCCATTTTTTCCTCCTTTTCCTTAGCTGTGCTACTCCCTTTTATTCTATTGGCTTTTGAAAGCCAATAGAATAGACTCTCTTGAATAGAGTCTAATTCTATTGGCTTTCAAAAACCAATAGGAATTGTCCAGGCTGTCTCTGCCCTGTTGAGCCTGCCAAAAATCCCATTCTGCAAATGGTGCTGCACCAGTTGAGTAGTCCTCGACTTACGACCAGTTGAGTAGTGCTCGACTTATGACCGGTTGGGGGGGTCGTGGCATTAAAAAGGTTGAGAACCACTGCTTTAGAATATACTTCCTACCCATCCTTAATTATAAGCCAGGTGCCTGGAGTTATGGATGTTATAAAGAAATTCTCTAGGGTCCAACATAAAGTTGCCGATCCCAGAAAATACACAGACTTAGTGTGTATTGACTCTGTACAGGTAGCCCCCGGCTTAACAAACACAGTCGAGCCCAATATTTCTGTTGCTAAGTGAGACAGTTGCCCCATTTTACGACCTTTCTTGCCACAGTTGTTCGGTGAATCACTGCAATTGTTAAGTTAGTAACACCGTCGTTAAACGAATCTGGCTTCCCCATTGACTTTGCTTTTTGGAAGATGACAAAAGGTGATCACAACCCCAGGACATTGCAGCCGTCATAAATATGAGCCCGTTGCCAAGCGTCAGAATTTTGATTCACGTAACCACGGGGATGCTACAACGGTTGGTCAGCGTGAAGCCCGGTCGTAACTCCCTTTTTCCGGTGCCGTTGTAACTTTGAGCGTTCACCGAACAAATGGTTGTAAGTCAAGGACTATTTTGTATGTTCTTCAGACAATATCTTGCTGAGAAGTAATTCTCTTTCTGCCTGGTCTTTTTCAGAATGGGCGGAGCAGCTGACTCAAATGGGCCGAGGAAAACATTTCATTGGCGACTTTCTGCCACCGGATGAGCTTGAGAAGTTTATGGAAACCTTCAAAGCTCTGAAGGTAAAATGTTTAGCATCCTTCTCTTTAGGACATCTTATACATACGCAGAGTGATTGGATGTTTTTGGAGGAGGTTTGGGAAGGGGGAGGAAGAGGATCTGTCTTCCTGATTGAAACAAAATTGGGCAATACATTAGGTGAGGGGTCTTCAAACTTGGCCCCTTGATGACTTGTGGACTTCAACTCCCAGAATTCCTCAGCCAGGCACGCGTGCCTGGCTGAGGAATTCTGGGAGTTGAAGTCCACAAGTCATCAAGGGGCCAAGTTTGAAGACCCCTACATTAGATACATGCAATAGGCCAGTGGTGGCAAACCTATGGCATGGGTGCCAGAGGCGGCACTCAGAGCCCTCTCTGTGGGCACGCGTGCCATCGCCCCAGTCCTAGGCCTTCAGCTGGGTTTTATAAAATTTTTTCGCTTTAGGCCTCCACTGCCATGTGCAAAAAAAAATGGGGGGATTCAATCAGTCAATTTCAACTTCTTGCGGGAAGAAAAAGATCTTGCAAAGTTGGAATTGATTGGTTGAACTTTTTAGTCCCACCCAGTCTGCTGTTACCACCGCAGCCACGCCCACCCAATGGGCCACACCCACCCAATGGGCCACACCCAGCCGGCACTCGACGATGCATAAGTGGGTTTTGGGTTGCAGTTTGGGCACTCAGTCTCTAAAAGGTTCGCCATCACTGCAATAGGCAAAACATTTCAAACTGAAAAAAGGTGGTTTGCTCCAAAAGGGTTGACATTCGACTCAAAAGAATACCAGTTGAAATGGAAAATATTGGCAGTGTAGTTGGATCAGCATTTAAACCTCAAAGGCGCCCCTTAAAACTTAGAAATGTTTCAGATTCAGAATGCTTTCTACCTCGTGGTTGTGTGTGTTCACACCAGAAAGCACTGCTGCAAAACTGGAAAAAGAGCAAAGAAAGCTAACCAAAAGTAATCAGGCACCACCTCTCTAGAGAAATCCTAAACTGTTCAGAACTTTGCAGTCTGGAAATAGCTATATAAAATTATTCTCTCGAGAATACTCTTTTATACTCCTGCCTTAATAGTACTTCAACTGAAGGATTGTGCAAAAAACCCCAATATCTGGAAGACCCACTCAAGGAAGCATTACTCACACTGTTGTGAGGCTCACTGCCTTCAGACAGATGGCATGGACCCTTGAAAGGGAACTGAAAAAGGTTGTGGAGGATACATCACTTGTCAGCCACAGTGACAGCTCAGAACTGTGTTTCTCAACCTTGACAACTAGAAGAGGTGCGGACTTCAACTCCCAGAATTCTTTGCTGGCTGGAGAATTCTGGGAATTGAAGTCCACCTCTTTTTAAATTGTCACAGTTGAGAAACAATGGCTTTGAAGCAGATTCTCCTGCATGATTTCTTTTTAAACTATTCTTTTCTTCCTCCACAGGAAGGCCGTGAGCCTGATTACTCTGAATATAAAGAATTTAAACTGACTGTGGAAAACATAGGTTACCAGATGCTGATGAAAATGGGCTGGAAGGAAGGTGATGGTCTGGGATCTGATGGTCAGGGTATCAAAGCTCCTGTTAACAAGTAGGTGTCTGATCCCTCTTTTGTTATTTCTTGATTTGGAAAAAAAAAAGTCCCTTTTCCTCTGCTCAGACACACACAGAGCAGCGAACAAGCTAGAAAACTTAAGATTAAAAAAAAAAGTATTTAGAACATCAGTGTAGGAAGAAAACAGTTACAAAACTGATAGAATAAAGTCTACTTTTTATGTAACGTCACCAGCATGTGCTTTCTAATATGGCATATTGGCTTAGCAGTTCAAGGCCCAGGTTTGGCAATTTTAGACTAGTTTGCTTTTCAGATGTTTGATTGTCGACAGCTGAGAATCAGGGACATTTCAGCACATGGTAAGGAGAGGAGAAGCTGCAGAGGGGAGACAAAAACAAGCATCTTTTTTTTTTTTCTTCTTCCCCTGTATTCATGTGGGTGCCATTGTCTCAGGGAGGAATGTTTGCTTCCTTCTGTGAACAGACAGGAAGGAGTCAGGGGTGGCGTCACATGGGCCAGGTCCACGGTCATGAGTTGGCCTATCTCAGTGGTCATTCAGATGACCTGCTTGGAAGGGGTAACCTGCTAACCCACTTCTCACACCAGAGTCACTATAAATGTTCTTTTTTTTTTAAGGGAGGAGGGGAGACTGGATCACGATTGGGATGGCAGTCATACGTTTTGGCTTGGTAGCAAGGTGTCCCAGTGTAGGAAAAAAAAATTAAGTGTATTTGCAGCTAGTCCTTGACTTACAGCCATAATCGAGCCCAGAACAATGGTCGTAAGTCATGCCTGTCATTAAGTGGGTCACCACAGGTTCACATAGAATTTTAGAAGGTTTTTTTTTGCAGTAGTTGTTAGATGAATCACCATGGTTATTAATTAAGCACTGTAGTCATTAAGTAAATCTGTTTTTTTTTTTTTTTTTGCCAGAAACAGAAGTTTTTCCTGGCCAAAAAATTATCATAGATTGTAGTCACACGACATGGTGATACTGCAAAGGACCATAACTGTGGTCTGTTTGCCAAGCACCCAAAATACAACAGGGTCCAGCCATCAAAGCATCAAGTGTAGGTTGTAAGTAACCCTGCACAGTCTGTCACAACTTCAAATGATTGCTAAGAGACCTGTTGTAAGTCGAGGACTACCCATATTTTGTTGGATTTTTACCTCACATTTCATAAAATTGCTTAGGGTGGTATGTACATAGTTCCACCTTCTATTTTTCCTCACAATAATCCTGTGAGGTACTTGGGTGGTGAAACAAAGAAAGGCCCAAAGTCATCCAGTGAGCTTCCATGGCTGAGGAACCCTGCCCTGGTGCCAGTCCAGCACCTTCACCACTCCAGTATAGCCCCTCCGGCTCTCATCCTTCATTTTGAAGGTTATGGGGCTCCTACTTCAGCTCCAAGGGCAAGTCCCCGAATCCTCAACTTACAATGGTTCATTTAGTGACCATTCAAAGTTACAACAGCATTGAAGAAACTGACTTATGACCATTCTTCACACTTAATGACCAAAGCAACATCGCCAGGGTCACGCGATCAAAATTCAGGCGCTTAGCAACCGACTCATATTTATGACGGTTGCAGCATCCCGGGGTCACACGATCACCCTTTTGTCATTTACTGACAAGCAAAGTTAGCGGGGAAGCCAGATTCACTTAACAGCTGTGTTACTAACTGAACAGCTGCAGTGATTCACTTAACAACTGTAGCAAGGAAGGTCATAAACTGGGGGGAAACTTACTAAACAACAGTCTTGCTATTAGCAAAGGAAATTTGGGGCTCAGTTGTCGTAAGTCAAGGACTGTCTGTAATAAGGTACAAGGACCCCTAGCTTGGACTAGAACAGGGGTAGGCAACCTTGCCTCTTTTATGACTCATGGACTTCAGCTCCCAGAATTCCTGAGCCAGCCTTGCTGAGGGGAAAGGAAAAGATTTCCAAGCTGAGTCATGCTAGGTCAGGAATTCTGGGAGTTGAAGTCCACGAGTCATAAAAGAGCCAAGGTTGCCTACCCCTGGACTAGAGGATCTGCAAATTTCCTTCCAGTCCTGTGAATCTATGATTTTAATCCACCCTGTCTTAAAAGGTCTGGTCTAAGGCAGCTTCCTCATATCCGTGCCCCAGAAATAAACACAGCTTTTTCCCAACCAGGGGGGTGACAGCTGTGGATGGAGCCGGGTTTGGAATCGACCGTCCTGCTGATTTGAGCAAGAATGATGATGAGTACGAGGCCTTTCGGAAGAGGATGATGTTGGCCTACAGATTCCGGCCCAACCCACTGGTGAGAAGCCCCACCCCTTGGGGCCCTTTTCCCTATGTCAGAAATGCAATTGATGCAATTGATTTATATATGAAGTAGGATAAATTTGAGCATTAATAATAGTGTTTAGCATTAATAATAGCGTTTATACTTACATGGTGCACGATCATGCTTTACAGCCCTCTCTGGGTAGTTTTATAATGTCAACCTATTGCCCCCCCCCCCAACAATCTGGGTTCTCATTTTACCGACTTCTGATGGATGGAAGGCTGAGTCAACTTCGAGCCAGTCAGAATCGAACTCCAGACTGCGGGCAGAGTTTGCCTGCAATGCTGCATTCTAACCACTGCCCCACCAGAGCAGGCAAAGGGACAAGGATGTACTTTTAATTTCTTGACGCACTCTGAAAATGCCAGGACTGTCTTATTTTCATTGGAATTTCCTGGTCTGAGTTGCCTTGACTACAAAAAAAAAAAAAAATTATTGAAGGGACTATTTAAACAGGCTGCTTGTTTCACTGTAACTGATTGACTATATTCTGTTTTTGCTTCAAAACACTTTGCAGCACTTTATCCTAAGGAATATTTTACAATACACAAAGGCAAGGTGAATCACTTAAAATGCTGTATCCATTTACTCTGCACAAGGAATTCATGTAAGAATGTTTAGGAAGGGGATCCAACTAGTGCAGGGGTAGGCAACCTTGGCTCTTTTTTGACTCGTGGACTTCAACTCCCAGAATTCCTGAGCCAGCATGGCTCACCTTGGAAACCTCTCCCTTTTCCCTCAGCATGGCTGACTCAGGAATTCTGGGAGTTGAAGTCCACGAGTCAGAAAAGAGCCAAGGTTGCCTACTCCTGAGCTAGTGGATGTGTACTGATCTGTTGCAGAGAAGAGGGCTTCCCCTTATGGTGCCAGCCAGCTGGCACAAGTTTTTTTTTTCCCCCAGAGACTCCATTCTGTTCTCACACAATGCGTTGCTAGCCTATTTAAATCTCATTCGAGAAATCCTTCAGACCCAAACCTTCAAAACTACATGCAGCCATTTTCTCTCTTTATAGCTCAGCCTCTATTTAATCTTGCATACATAACGCAACGTTAAGTCCCTGTTAACGATGCGGACGGTAAAAATAGCAGTTGAGAACAGTGTTACAGAACATGCAAACCACAGTTATAAATGTAACACCGAAAAGTAGCAGGTTTGTGCACCGGCTGCTGCTGCTGCTCTTCGTTCTTGAGGTGAACCTTGACTCCAGGTACTCCCCGACCTACAACCATTCGTTTAACGACCGAAGTTGCAACGACACTGAAAAAAGAGTGGCCGCTTTTCACATGACTATTGTAGCATCGTCACGGTCCTAGGCTCAAAATTCAGACGCTTGGCAACTGGCATGTACTTAGGACGGTTGCAGCATCTCAGGGGTCGGGTGTGATCACATTTGTGATCTTCTGGCAAACAAAGTCAACGGGGAAGCCAGATTCACTTAAGAACCACATTACTGACTTAACGAAGTGATTCACTCGACAGTTCTGGCAAGACAGGTTGTAAAACGGGGAAGAACTCACTTAACAACTGTCTTGCTCAGCAACACAAGTGTTGGGGCTCAGTTGTAGTTGTAAGTCGAGACTACTTGTGCAGGTAGCCCTCGGCATATTGACAACTGGACCAGAATTTCTGTTACTAAGCAAGATGGGTGTTAATTGAGTTGTGCAACAATGTTAACTATCTTTTTTGCTGTGATTGCTAAGAGAATGACTGCAGTTATTAAGCAAATCACACGGTCATTAAGCAAGCCCACGTTTCCCCATTGATTGCTGGTCAGAAGCCCGCTGGGGAGGTCGCAGAAGGTGATCCCATAACCCTGGGACGCTGCAGCCCACATAAATACATGCTGGTTGCCGAGGGCCTGAATGTTGATCATGTGACTCTGGGGAATGCTGCGATGGTCGTAAGTGGAACGACTCGTCATAAGTCACTTTTTCCAGCTCTGTTGTAACTTTAAACGAATGGTTGTAAGTCAAGGACTTGCAAGCATGTTGCTTGTTCTATTACCTCTTCTTCCCAGTGGAAATTCAAGTAGATGAGATACAGTGCCCTATCCCGCATCAAGGAGGTGGCCCTTCTTTCTCAGATGTCTGCCTTTGAGATGAAATTCCACACCTTGTGTGCTCAGTCTAGCCTAGAGGAATAGGATAGATAGGTTGGGATACTCCTTGGACTTTGGGGCACCTTTTCAGGGACAGGGCGATGAGAGGAATGCCTCCAGAATTTAAGATAAGAGTCCGGATTCCCTCCTGGATTAAGTTAGTTTGGCCACCAAGTGGGTGATTTGCAGCATCGCTGATTTCGCAAGCAACTGCACTTGTGGAAGGTACCATGCAGTTTTGCAATTGAGAAGGCCTGTTTACTCGGGGGAAGTGGGTGGACCAGGTCCCCTTGGAGGTAGAACGTCGGCCTACTCTGGTTTTGCTTCTCACTTGAGTTCAAACTTAGGATGGCCGTATCCACACATGGCACTAGGACAGGGGTAGGCAACCTGGGCTCTTTTATGACTCGTGGACATCAACTCCCAGAATTCCTGAGCCAGCATGGCTCAGCTTGGAAACTCTCCCTTTCCCCCCAGCATGGCTGGCTCAGGAATTCTAGGAGTTGAAGTTCATGAGTCATAAAAGAGCCAAGTTTGCCTACCCCTGCACTAGGATGTAGGTTGTTTCATCAGTGATGTCAAACAATGTGATGATCACTTCAAGGTAAGGCATTTGGGTTTGAGCCTCAGACTCTGCTGACCTTCTGTTACCAGGATGACTTGTTTTTCTCCTTTTCTCTTCCAGAACAACCCTCGGCGTCCTTATTATTGATGCAGCCGTGTGTTTTCGTCTCACCTCCCACCCACTCCCTGTTCCTCCAGTGACGGATTGTTTACTGTGATAATTTTATTTAAAAAACAAAGCCCCTTTCTTTCATTTAGAAGGACTGTTTCAGCTTTAGCCTCCCATCTGTTTACCCACCCACAGATGTTTTTCTTTTTATGTGATCCCATTAAAGAAAATGAAGGAGCAGGTCAGAACTGAGATGGTCAGCAAATGCTCCCAAGTCATACATAACCCAACCATTTGTGAGAAGGGGAAAATTGGCGTAAATATGTTTGTTAAATGGTGCGTAATCTTCATTTTACTCAGTTTTGTGGGTTTTTTTTTTTTAAGCCCTCTCTCCGTGAACATAGAAAGTCTGGATTGCTGTTCCCTGTTGATGGTGGGGCCTGCAGGGGAGGATAACAGGATGGGATATAGCAGGTGAGCAGAAGCACAGGCAGAAATAAGGAAGGTAGAGCTCCCCAAACATAGTGGGGGGGATCCCAGCTGCAGTTCAAAAGAGCAAGATTTGAATTGCAGCAACGTAGAAAAGGGGGGACAAATGGGGGGAACAAACCACCACAGAGTATTGGGTCTCCTTGAGGGCGTCACTTTTATCCCAGTTCTGAGGGAATCTTGTGAAAACGTGCATAGCCAGCGTGTATCGGCCAGCCTTCGGTTTTAAAGGACAATCAGCTCTCCTTTTTTCTCACTCTTTAGTTACTTCAAAGAGCGAGGAAGTTTGAGTTGCTTCTTTGACCAGATCAGAGGCCAAAACCAAACATATCTTTAGCAGGGTTTTCCTTAGTAGAGTCTAATAAATCTGTCCCAAAGGAGAAAGGTTAAGAGAAGGGGAAAACCCAAAATCTTTTTTTCTTGACACAAATACATGCCCTGTCCATCAAGGCAACCCTCCCTCTCTCTTCCACGACCTTCCAACATCAGAACGACGGTGGTTCCTTCAGATAGGCTCTGAAACCATGCTTATTTTCATTTTCGTTCAATCTTAATGACGTAGAGTTGATAAGTTGGGCTTTTGCCAAACATGTTAATAAAGCTAGAGAAATGTGAAGAAGGTCGGGTTTTTTTTTTCTTTTGAATGTCCTGACAGTGAGCTGAGTTTTTCAAAACTCCAAGCATGATTGATGGGTGTGTACATGACTCTCGATACTGCGTGTTTGGAAAATATTGACTTTCTTATCTGCCGAGGTTGGGAGGGGATGCACACAAGAAAACCTTGGTGCCAGATCCTAGACATACTTCCAAGTATGCCACAGTGCAAGTACAGATAGACTTACGACCAAAATTTCCATTGCTAGGCAAGGCAGCCGTTAAGTGAGTTGTGCCCAATTTCACGACTTTTTTTGTCACGGTTGCTAAGTGTAGAACTGTAGTTGTTAAGGGAATCTCATGGTTGTTAAATGAATCTGGCTTCCCCTATTGACTTGGCTTGTCAAAAGCTGGCTGGGAAAGTCACAAATGGTGATCACATGATCCCGGGATGCTGCACCCGTCATAAATGCCTGTTGGTTGCCAAGCATCCAGATTTTAATCACATCACTGATGGTCATACATGTGAGGCATAGTCATAAGACACTCTTTTTTTTTCAGAGGCGTTTGTAAAGTTTAACAGTCATTAAATGAATGGTTGTAAGTCGAGGACGACCTGTACAATCTCGTAGCTTTTGTCACTTGGAAAAACAGATGGATGGGACAATAATTTCTTCTTGGTTGCTGGGAGGATCCAGCGTGAAAACGAGCCAACGGTGCACCTCATGGCGCAAAAATGGGATGCTGCTGCGTTTTGGTGCGCGAAGAGTCTGACGCCATGCCTCGGCACAGAAAGAGGGCGCTGTGTACAAGAACGGGGCAGGACTAGCGAGTATCACGCAAGCGCTAGCCCTGCCCCATTTGAGTCACACACATACTTGCGGCCCTGGTAGAGGTGGTACATGACCACTAAGAAAGATCATAAGGACATCAGCATTATCCTGCTGGTGTCATCCGTCTCCCTATCCGTTACTTGTTCATCTTTCAATGGTGCATATTCAGCTGTTTGTGCATTTATTAAACAAATTTATATGGCTGCCTAAATCAGAATGACTTCAGGCCACCTACAACTTTTAAATTTCAAGATGTAAAAACCCATAAGCCCCTCCCCCTTGTTACCCTTACTCCCTCCTCAAGAAAATAATTAACCTCTCTCTCAAAAAATCCATTGTTTTGTCTTTGATTACTTGATGTTCCACAATCCCGTTATCAAAATGTGACTATACAAATACAAGCATCCCTCAGGATTCAAATTATATTTTTCTTCTCTCCTTGAGACTGCTGTTCTTTATAGAAATTATCTAAAATCCTCGAGGGGAATTTAAGCTATTCTGCTCTTGACAAACGTCCCAATTGCTAACCAGAACAAAATTCTCTGTACCCTTGCAAGATGAAGAATTTTTTTAAAAAAAATAACGATTACATTCATAATATTTTTTTAGATGTGGGAAAACCAGCTTCTTATAAGCACATGAGCATCCCACTGGATTTAATTTTCATCTCTTCTTATTTTTTGATAGCAGTTTTCACGTTTTCTGGGGCAGGAAAAGGCAAGACCATTGTATTTATGCTTTATATTTATTGGTGTAGAAAATACTAAGCAGAACCAATGGTTGGTCTGAAAGCAGCTTTCTATACAGGCAGTTCTTGACTTAACAACATTTACTTAGCGACCATTTGAAATTACAACGGCACTGAAAAAAGTGACTTATGACAGTTTTTCACACGATCATTGCAGCATCCCCAATGGTCACATGATAAAAATCCAAGCACTTAGCAACCAGCATGTATTTATATGATTCCAGAGTCCCGGGGTCATGTGATCACCATTTGTGACCTTCCCAGCTGACTTCTGACAAGCAAAGTCAATGCGGGCGGTCACTTAACGGAATTACGCTTAAACACTGGCAAAAAAAGGTCGTAAAATCAGGCGCACTTTACTTAGCAATGAAAATTGTCCCAATTGTGATCGTAAGTCGAGGACTATTTGGAAACATAAGTCAAAAAGAGTTTATTTTATTTTAATTCCATGCACTGGATTTGTAAGTCTGTCCAATTCAAAATGACTCTGCTCATCATCATACAACATAAAAACAATTAACAAAACAGTTGATGAGGAAAATCAGCATTACTGATTTGGGATGAGATAACAGATGCAAGGCCTTAAAATGTATTCTGTAAAACACTGGCTCTTAAATTGTGGGAGCCAATTATGTCTTTTCCTCAAATAATAATATGCCCATTTAAAAAAAAAAGACTAGTTTTACGCAAGAGTCTCAGCCACAGCAATCCCAAAATGGATCCTCACCTCGCAAATAAGCAATTACAAATTGCTCCATTATCCCCAGGATGTGCCCAGATTTCTCCCTTGGAGAAATTTAGAATCGCTGTTCTAAATTCAGAGTCAGAAAAGCATTATAGGATAATCTAAAGCTAACCAGCTTATAACCATGCAGGTTTTCCTTTTTTAAAAATTGATTTGCAACCCATCCTGTCTTCTGGCTTTTTTTTTTTTTGCAATACCTTTAAAACAGTGGTTCTCAACCTTTCTAATGCCGTGACCCCATAATACAGTTCTCCATGTTGTGGTGACCCCCAACCACTTATACATCACCGGGTGGCAGGGGCATGGCCAAAGAAAAGGGAAAAAAATGGCGGACAGCCTTGTTTGGCAACCCCCGTGAAACGGTCGTTCGACCCCAAATGGGGTCCCGACCCACAGGTTGAGAACCACTGCTTTAAAAGCAATCTGCCAACACAACAAAGCTGAAACGGGAAGTTTGTACTGGAAATGATGGATTAATAGGCAAAGCTCTGCCAGCTCCCCTTTTTCAGTTAAGTATTTTTAACACAGGCCTGATTTACAGCTGCAACCCTATCAACAATCCCTGCCAGTAAGCACAGCAGCAGAGCAAATATACACCTGGTGATGACCCTGAAAAAGAAGACAGGTTGTTCCTAAATGTGGGTCTTCTACCAGAGATGCTGTAGCAAATCCAGCAGTGACTAGGGCAGGGGTAGGCAACCTTGGCTCTTTTATGACTCGTGGACTTCAACTCCCAGAATTCCTGTGTCAGCATGGCTCAGCTTGGAAACCTCTCCCTTTCCGCTCAGCATGGCTGGCTCAGGAATTCTGGGAGTTGAAGTCCACGAGTCATAAAAGAGCCAAGGTTGCCTACCTCTGGACCAGGGGGTTGGACTGGATGACCTCTAGGGCTGTCTTGCCACTAAGGCTCTATGCCTCATTCTTAACCCCGGCTTGCAAGCCTGACTTGCTGAACGCTTGAATTCGAAACGTCTTAATGACAGAAGGACATTTTTGACCACGTGAAGCCACACAGGCATGTTTGTTTTGGACTTTGCAGCTAATTACGCAAATCTTAGCTCTGGGGAGTGGGGAGGCCCGCTGCTAGGGCTGTGTTATGCCAGCCAGAGGTTGAGCCACACTTGGCAAAGCGCGTTTCTGCTGGTAATTGACCCTATTGGCAAGGCATCATCTGGAGCGTCTCCTGCTGTTCAAACCAACCCCGGGAGAACGCGCGAAATCCTCCCCCTCCCCCGTTTTTTAAAGAGTTCCCTGCGCTTTCCAAGCCGGTTTGCAGGAAGGCCAAATCCACGATGGTCAACGGGATGGTGGGGTGGCGGGGTGGGATGGGGGCGGAAGAACCAACAAAGGTGTGCCTTGCCCTTTTAAGAGGTGCGCCGCTCTCCTCGCGCTTTTCCTGGGATCGCTTGAGCAAGAAAGCTGCCAACAGTCACGACCTTTGGATAGGAAAAAAAAAAATCCTCTCCCTCTTTTTTTCCCCTTTCTTTTTGGGCGAGAGGAACGCATGAGCGGCGGGGAGCTTTGTGTTACTACCGGGAACCCGTCGCTTGGCCGATTGCCCCTTTTCTGCTGGAGCGATCGCCCGCTGGTCGCCCATTCCCACGACCCTCTTCTTCCAGGTCTGCTCTCCATGCCGCTGAACATGCGGCTGCATCCACTTTGGGCCGCCGTCGGCCTGTTCCTTTCCGCCTTCCCGTTATTCTATCTTTTGAACACCATAGCCGCCTTGCAGAGGTACGTACCGTGTGAACGAGGCAAGAAGAACACGGATTTGACCCGGGATTTTTTTTCCCCTCCCCTGACCCTTTCCCCCTGACCCACGACTTCTGGGGATCAGAAAGAAGGGCTTTAAAGGTTTGACACACCTGGGTGACTGTCACAAGTTGAATTGTGGGAAGGGAACACAGGATAAAGAGCAAAAGAGAATTTGCAAAGGTGGAAACCATGTGGAGCCATCAGTGCCCTCGATAGTGCCCTGTCATGGCCATGTTAGGTTGTTGGCAAAGGCACACCCTCCCTGTAGGGGTGGACTGTTTTCTAAATAAGCCTGAAAAAACTCCTGACTTTTGATCATTTTAGTTAGTAGCTTTCAACAGCTTTAATTCCAATTTTACCCTGATTTAAAGCTGCTGTTTTGTTTTACTGTATTTCTGTGCTTTAAAATGTAAAGTAGTGTGTTTAAAGGCAAGGAGTTTAATGGTGTGTGTGTTAAATGAGATAGTTTAAAATTTAATGCCATTAGGGAAAGATGTTTTGCATAAGAATAGTAACAATAACAATCATAATAATAGGGCCCTGCTTGACATAGCTACAATTTTGACTGCCCATTTTGTCCCAGTGCCTTCTTTCCTTCTGGTATAAGTGATCCTGATGATCCTATTTAAAACCACCACTGGGGAGGGGGAAACCCCTAAATTTTGAATTTTCAGCAGGCTGAACCTCCTTTAAAATCTCCAGATTTGTGTCTCCCTCAATCTGATAATGTTCTCCAACTGCCTCTCCCTTGCTGTGACTCACAAACTGCCCATCAAAAAGTCACAGCGCAAATTGTTCTAACTGTCAGGAAGTTTCTCCTTAGTTCTAGGTTGCTTCTCTCCTTGATCTCCGTTGCTTCTTGTCCTGCCTTCAGGCGCTTTGGAAAATAGCTTGACTCCCTCTTCTTTGTGGCAGCCCCTGAGATATTGGAAGACTGCTATCCTGTCCCCCCTCATCCTTCTCTTCATTAAACTAGACATACCCAATTCCAGCAAATATTCCTTATATGCTTTAGCCTCCAGTCCCCTAATCATCTTTGTTGCTCTTCTCTGTACTCTTTCTAGAGCAGTGGTTCTCAACCTGTGGGTCGGGACCCCATTTGGGGTTGAACGACCATTTCACGGGGGTTGCCAAATAACGCAGTCCGCCATTTCCCCCCCCCCTTTTCCTTAGCTGTGCTACCCCCTTTTATTCTATTGGCTTTTGAAAGCCAATAGAATAGACTCTCTTGAATAAAGTCTAATTCTATTGGCTTTCCAAAGCCAATAGGAATTGTCCAGGCTGTCTCTGCCCTGCTGAGCCCGCCAAAAGTCCCATTCTGCAAACGGTGCTGCACCAGTTGAGTAGTCCTCGACTTACGACCGGTTGAGTAGTCCTCGACTTACGACCAGTTGGGGTTGCGGCATTAAAAAGGTTGAGAACCACTGTTCTAGAGTCTCAACATCTTTTTTACATCGCAGTGACCAAAACTGGATGCAGTATTCCAAGTGTTTAATAGTTTAACGTATCAGCATCACAGTCGCAACAAGGCGAATCTTTCCATCCCCACTGAGGCAGAGCAGAGACCCTTCTTCCAGTATCACACCTGTAGTTGTTGGTTGCGAAGTCGTGTCCGACCCATTGCGACCCCATGGACAACGTTCCTCCAGGCCTTCCTGTCCTCTACCATCTTCTGGAGTCCATTGAAGCTCACGCCTACTGCTTCAGTGACTCCATCCAACCACCTCATTCTCTGTCGTCCCCTTCTTCTATTGCCCTCAATCTTTCCCAGCATTAGGCTCTTCTCCAGTGAGTCCTTCCTTCTCATTAGGTGGCCAAAGTATTTGAAGTATCACACCTAACTGTGTTCAGTTTTGGCCAGACGGAGGGAAGCAGGTCAAAACCAGGTGGTTTGGTAGAGGGATCACTAATGGTCAGGTCACAAGAAGGTACCTTGGACTGCTCTTTCCAGGCACTCTCAGGGTTAAACTGGACAGATGTTAAGTGAATAACTGTTTTCTACGGGATAGCTGTGCACTGCCCTGGTGAATAGGGAGGGCCTTGTGGTTCAGCATCCTTGACCATAGAGCAAGAGTCTAGTTCAAATCCAGGGATCAACTCCCAGGAACACCCAGGATTCAGTGGCAGGGTTTGAATTGAAAGTTGAGCAATATGTAGTTATTAACGAAACGCCATTGTAGACGAGGACGATCCATTTGATCTTTAGTTTCACTGCTTCTTTTCAAGCAGGCTTGCCAGGGATCCTGGCCTCCGTTGGCAAGAAATAGGGGAATTGTTAATGATTGTGCCTAAAAATACATTCTGGGGTCTGCCAGCCAATCTATGCTGTGGCAATTTGCCCATTGGGGGTGTAGAGCAATTCCAAAGGAAGGCAAGGCAGCGATAGCTCCAATTTTATATTATTATCTACAGCTTGACACTGAGGGCATTTCTAAGGTTGAAAAGGCAGCGTGTCTCTTCCCAAAATGCTTTCATTTCTACCCACAGGATATGTTTGCGTGGCACCCAGGCTGGGGATACAGAAATAAAAAAATAAAAAATACCGCCTAGGAATGACATCATGCAACACAAATGCAACCCTTTCTTGCCCCCCTGGGCTGCCCCACAGTAGGTGTGGCCAAAAGGTTGCTATGTTTATGGTGGTTTATTATTGGAGGCTTTCAGGAGCAAAATTAGGACCTAAAACTTTGGAGGTGATGAAGTCATTCGCTGCAATCCTTAAAACGAGTGTCAAACTCGCAACTTCATGTGACGTAACGCAACTTTTTTTCCATTGCCAGCAATGGGGTGGGTGCGGTTTCGGCATGACGCATCCGGCCTGCGGGCCAGCACTTTGACACCCCTGCCTTAAAAGATATGATAACCTCCCCTTCTTTAAAACAAAAGGAAAGAAAAAAAGAGCACTTTTGAAGTAGCCGTATAAAAATGCTATCCCTGTATTAAATCCTCATCTGGATGAGTGCCTGAGCTTGCATTAATGCATTGAATCTCAGCCTTAGCAATTTGAAGATGTGTGGACTTCAACTCCCAGAATTCCCCAGCCAGCATGCTTAAAAAGCCCCATTAACAAATTTAATTCCACAGTTCCCTTCAATTTTCCATCCCCTTGAATTCCCCTTGAATTTTTCCATAGAAGGAAACATTCTGGGAGGAGAATCTTGGTAGTCCAGAGTAGCCCATAATCCAACATTCCAAGTTTCTAGTCCACAAGCTCACTCAATCCATCAGCTCAGTGCTGATCAGCAAGGCTTTATTTTAGTTCCAGGGAGGAACACTATCCCTCCCCCTCTTCAAAGAAGGGATCAGCTGCCAGCCCATTCCAGCTTCTGTACCCTTCCCTCTGGGGAGGGACCGCCATCTTAAATTTTGTTTTGGGTAGCTAAATATTTGGGGCTGACACGAGCAGCCTGTGTGACCACGAGTTGCCAATTTTCGAACAACCGGCTTAACTCAGCTGGATATTGCATAGATGGATTGGAGTGGACAACTCAGCCGCCCTTTGGACCCTGCCGTGTCTCTGACAGAACTTGCACACTGACACAGCGTCCTGCAATTTTATAGATTTCTCCAGCCTGAGAATGGAGGTGCTGATGACCTGTACAGAGGCACAGGCCTAATGTTGTCTGTTTATATTACAGGTAATCCTCGACTTAACAACTGTTTGTTTAGTGACCATTCAAAATTGCAACAGCAATGAAAAAAGCGAGTTATGACCATTTTGCATACTTACCACCATTGCAGCATTCGTATGGTTACAAAAATTCGGATGCTTGGCAACTGGTTCGTATTTATGACGGTTGCAGTGTCCCCTGGGTCTCCTTCTGCGACCTTTTGACAAGGAAATTCAATGGGGAAGCCAGATTCACTTTTCAACCATGTGGCTATCTTAACACTTGTAATGATTCACTTAATAACTGGGCAAAAAAAGTAGTAAAATGGGGCAAAACTCACTTAACAAATGTCTCACTTAGCAACATATATTTTGGACTCAGTTGTGGTCGTAAGTCGAGGATTACCTATATTTTTATTTGTCCACACAGTGAAATATAAAAGAAAACCATCTACAGCAGGTATGTCTAACAGCATGCTAGTAATGTGACCCCACAAAATAATAAAAAATAAAGGAAGTTTGATACACACACACACACACACACACACACACACACACACACATGCACACATATATACATACATATACATACACAAAATAACTACAATATACATTTTATATGCGATCCAAGACAATTCCTTTTCACTCATTGTGGTCCAGGCAAGCCAAAAAGTTGGACGACCAAGTTCAACAGATAGTCCTCATTTAGCGAACACAATTGAGACTGGTAACTTTGTTGTTAAGTGAAGCGGTCACTAAGTGAAACCACACCTGTGCTTATTTATTTATTAAATTTCTATACAGCCCATCTCACCTAAGTCACTTTTATAACAGCAGAATGCAACCAGATAAGTACGTGAATAAAATTATAGATTGAACAGTTTTAACAAGAGTTAAAAACAAGTTAAAACTTACAAGTAAAAATAACCAGGTTAAAAATTCAAAGGTTACAAGGTTCACAAGTTAGGATCTTACTTGAGTCTTGCTTTACAGACCTGTGAAGGTTGCAAATGTGAGGGCTGGTCAAAAAGTCACTTTAGCATCATCACTGTAACTGGGAATGGTTGCTAAATGAGATAATAATAGTAGTAGTAGTAGTAGTAGTAAAGTTGGAAGGGACCTTGGAGGTCATCTAGTCCAACCCCCTGCTCAGGCAGGAAACCCTACACCATTTTGGACAAATGGCTGTCCAGTCTCTTCTTAAAAACTTCCAGTTTTGGAGCATTTACTGCTTCTGGAGGCAGGCTGTTCCATTGATTAATTGTTCTCACAGTCAGGAAGTTTCTCCCTAGTTCTAGGTTGCTTCTCTCCTTGATTAGTTTCCACCCGTTGTTTCTTGTCCTGCCTTCAGGTGCTTTGGAAAATAGCTTGATTCCCTCTTCTTTATGGCAGCCCTTGAGATATTGGAATACTGCTATCATGTCCCCCCTTGTCCTTCTCTTCGTTAAACTAGACATACCCAATTCTAGCAACCGTTCCTTATATGTTTTAGCCTCCAGTCCCCTAATCATCTTGGTTGCTCTTCTCTGTACTCTTTCTAGAGTCTCAACATCTTTTTTACATCGTGGTGACCAAAACTCGATGCAGTATTCCAAGTGTGGCCTTACCAAGGCATTGTAGAGTGGTATTAATACTTCACATGATCTTGATTCTATCCCTCTGTTAATGCAGCCTAGCACTGTGTTGGCCTTTTTGGCAGCTGCAGCACACTGCTGGCTCATATTTAAGTGATTGTCTACTAGGACTCCGAGGTCCCTCTCACAGTTACTACTATTGAGCATGGTGCCACCTATGATGTACTTGTGCATTTGGTTTTTCTTGCCTAAATGTAGAACCTTGCTTTTTTCACCATTGAATTTCATTTTGTGAATTATTAAACCAGAATCATTTTTGTTCAGGAGGAATCAGGTCGCAGCTTTTCTAACTGATATATTTTATTAAAAAAAAACAAGTTTTTGAGAGCTGCAGCTCGTGAAAGTTGATGCCTTTAAGAAAAGTTGTTAACTGGTAAAGATGGTGCTCTCAGATTCTTGCTGATACTTTGGCTATCATAAATAGCACAGCTCTCCTCCTACGATACCTCCATTAAATAATTGTGCAATGAAGAAAAAAAAATCCCTAAGTATGTTACAGTAATTAAAATGAACTAAGCATAACCCCAAATTAATTAACGTATGAAACATCCATAGGATAAATAATATCTGCTGTAAAATTAATGCATTTATTAAGCTTTTCATTATATCTTAGGCCATAGAGCAATATATGCAGAATGTATTTCAGCAATATAGTGTGTCATCTTGTTATTTATGGAACTTAGAGATTTTTAAGAGGCAGCTCACTGTTTTGTAGTAGGCTCAGCAGTTGAAGTCTGATTTCTTGCAGAGGGTTTTTGTCCCAAAGCTACAAGGCTCTAACACAGCAAGGGGGAGGGGCCCATCATTTTTTAAACCTGGTTATCAAGAGAGGGTTGTGCAAATGACCCTAGAGGGAGAAATTCCTCAAATGTTCAGCCTTTGACATCTAGTCAAAACAGCCTTTCCTTAACATTTTTTTAATGCCTTTGACTCAGTACTGATTCCTGGCAACTGCCTGGGCTGGTCCTTGTAGTTTTCTTGGCAAGAGTTCAGAAATAATAATAGTAGTAATAGTAATAATAATAATAATAATAATAATAATAATAATCTTGGAAGGGACCTTGGAGGTCATCTAATCCAACCCCCTGCTCAGGCAGGAAACCCTATACCAGGCATGTCAAACTCGTGAGGTCACGTGACGTTGCACAATGTATTGGGCCGGTTTTGCCATTGTCGGCAATGGGGTGGGCGCGGCTTCCATGTGACGCGTCCAGCCCGCAGGCCGGCAGTTTGACACCCCCTGCTCTATACCATTTCAGACAAATGGCTGTCTAATCTCTTCTTAAAGACTTCCAGTGTTGGAGCATTCACAATGGTTTGCCATTGCGTCCTTCCCAGGGACTGGCTGAAAATCAACCAGTTGGCTTTGTGCCTAATGCCGGATTAGAACTCATGGTTTCCTGATTTCTAGCCTGGAGCCTTAACCACTACATCAAACTGATTCTCTTCTCTGACACAGATACATAGAACATAAGGACTGGATGGGTCCCTTAGAGAACATCTAGTCCAGTGCATGGATCCATTACTACAGTATCTCCAAGACGGTGATCCAATGAAGGAGAATCTATTAACTCTTCCTGACCTCCCAGCTTCTTCTCCTCTTTCTGCAATGACTCTGAACAATTCTGATTCAACTTGTACATCATTCTCTTCAAATATACAAAGATGGCGCTCAGGTCTTCTTCTGATCATCTTTTCACTAAATACACTCACTGTAGCAGTAGTAGTAGCAGTAGTGATGATGATGACGACGATGATGAGTTGGAAGGGACCTTGGAGGTTTTCTAGTCCAGCCCCCTGCTCAGGCAGGAAATTCTATACCATTTCAGACAAATGGCTGTCCAGTCTCTTCTTAAAAACCTCCAGTGTTGGAGCATTCACCACTTCTGGAGGCAGGTTGTTCCATTGGTTAATTGTTCTAACTGTCAGGAAATTTCTCCTTAGTTCTAGGTTGCTTCTCTCTTTGTATGTATCCAATCATCCCTTATCCCTTTTCATTTGCAGTCCCTTATTGCCTTGCTGGCTCTTCTTAGGACATGCCCCAATTTGTCAGTGTCCAAGACCTGGATGTAATACATATATGGGTAGTTCTTGACTTACGACCATAAGTGAGCCCAAAATTTCGACTGCTAAGAAAGACAGTTGTTAAGTGAGTTTTGCCCCATTTTACGACCTCCCTTACCACAGTTGTTAAGTGAATCACTGCAGTTCTTAAGTTAGTAACACGGTTGTTAAATGAATCCGGCTTCCCTATTGAATTTGCTTGTCAGAAGGTCGCAAAAGGGGATCATGTGACACCCCCCGGGATACTGCAGCCGCCATAGCATCCAAATTTTGATCACATAACCATGGTCAGGAGTAGGCAATCTTGGCTCTTTTATGACTGGTGGACTTCAACTCCCAGAATTCCTGAGCCAGCCATGCTGAAGGGAAAGGAAGAGGTTTCCAAGCTGAGCCATGCTGGCTCAGGAATTCTGGGAGTTGAAGTCCACGCATCATAAAAGAGCCAAGGTTGCCTACCCCTGACCATGGGGATACCGCAACAGTCCTAAGCAGTCATCAATCATTTTTTTCAGTGCCAAGGTCACTCTGAATGGTCACCAGTATTCCTTGACTTACGACTATTTCAGTGGCGCGGGAAAAAAAAGAAATGGTCCTTTCGCCTATGGCAGTGGTGGCATCCCATTGGCACGCGCGCCGTCGCCCCAGTCCGAGGCCTTCAGCTGGGTTTTATAAAACCTTTTTGCTTTAGGCCTCTGCCGCTGTGTACAAAAAAAAAAAAAGGTTCAATCAATCAGTCAATTTCAACTTCTCGCGGGAAAAAAAAAGATCTTGCAAAGTTGGAATTGATTGATTGAACTTTTTAGTCCCACCCAGTCTGCTGTTACCACCGCAGCCACGCCCACCCAATGGGCCACACCCACCAAATGGGTCACACCCACCAAATGGGCCACATCCACCCGGCACCTGACGATGCATAAGTGGGTTTTGGGTTGCAGTTTGGGCACTCGGTCTCTAAAAGGTTCGCCATCACTGGCCTATGGCCATCACTGCATCTCCACAGTCACCTGATCAAAATTCAGGAGCTTGGCATGTATTTTATAACGATTGCAGCATCCCTGGGTCACCTGATCTCCATCGGTGACTTTCCCAGCAAATTCCAGCCAGCAAAATCAATGGTGGGGGGGAGGAAGCCAGATTCGCTTAACGACTGCCTGCTCTGTTTAACAGTGATTCTGCAGTGATTTACCTAACGACTGTGGCAAAAAAAAACCTCATAAAATTGGACACTGTTCACTTAACAACCCGCCTTGCTTAGCAATGGAAATATTGGTCTCGGTTATGGCCGTAAATAGAGGACTACTTGTACTTAACTTGTATTGCAGAAAGAGAAAGGGGAAGAATGCAGCCAGCATAGCTTTGGGCCACGTTTAAGATACTATTTGCGAGGCACGTTTTTTTTTTAGAAGCAGTGAAAAATGCCTTTTTCCTAACGCTTGCAGTAAAGAACAGGAAAAACTCTGCAGGCAAAGGGAAAGCAGTCTCATGCCTAGCTAAATGCTTAGCTGGCTTGCTCAGCATTTGCCTGCTTAAAGGCATTTGAGCTTTCAGTCCGTCTAAAAAAACGCTAGCAGGGGGGGGGAGTCTTGTATTCCCCCCCCCCCCGGGTCATGCCCTCTTTTGCCTCTCCAGCTGACAACTATTGATCTGGAGACCCCATGCAGCTCTGCGGATCCTCAGTGGCCTTTTCCAGACCCCACTAAACTGCCAGGCTCACTGCATGGATCTCAGGCTGCATCTGCATTGCAGTTTGATACCAGGCGTCAGCCTGTTTCCTGCAGCGCCACTCAGAGCTTGGTGCATTGGCTGCTGATGGTATAAACAGGCTGAGCCCTTGGGTTGGCATTCAGGGTGATCCCTCTCTGATTTGGGGCAATCAGGATGTGTGGGAGGGGGTGGGGGGGAAGTACCAGGGGATGTGCTACATGCATAAACCGTGGCAGCTTGAGTGTCTCACACTTTCAGTTAGAAAGGAGCCCTAGCAAAAAGATGCTCCTCTGCTTTTAGACTCTTAAAAAAAAAATCAGAATTAGTTGGAAACTGCAGTTTTGGAGTACCGGAAATGGGAAAATGCGGAACCTTTGTATCAGTCAAGTAAGAATAAATGCACAGAAATTTAGCACCCCCAATTCTACAAAGCAATTCAGCTGATCGGTGAAGAGCGAATGATTTTTTTGCAGGTTTTGCAAGATGGCTAACATCAGTGCTCCATTCTGCACTCTCCCTTCATGGTACTACTACTACTACTACCACTGCTACTACTACTAGTAGTAATAATAATAAAGTTGGAAGGGATCTTGGAGGTCATCTAGTCCAGTCCCCTGCTCAGGCAGGAAACCCTATGCCATTTCAGACAAATGGCTGTCCAGTCTCTTCTTAAAATCTTACAGTGTTGGAGCATTCACAGCTTCTGGAGGCAGGTTGTTCCACTGGTTAATTGTTCTAACTGTCAGGAAATTTTTCCTTAGTTCTAGGTTGCTTCTCTCCTTGATTAGTTTCCACCCGTTGCTTCTTGTCCTGCCTTCAAGCGCTCTGGAGAATAGCTTGACTCCCTCTTCTTTGGGGCAGCCCCTGAGATATTGGAACACTGCTATCCTGTCCCCCCTCGTCCTTCTCTTCATTAAACTAGACATATCCAATTCCAGCAATCGTTCCTTATATGTTTTATCCTCCAGTCCCCTGATCATCTTTGTTGCTCTTCTCTGTACTCTTTCTGGAGTCTCAACATTTTTTTTACATCGTGGTGACCAAAATTGAATGCAGTATTCCTGTATTATGGGCAATGGAGTTATAGGTAGTCCTTGACTTGCAACAATTCATTTAGTGACCGTTCAAAGTTACAACGGCACTGAAAAAAGTGACCTATGACCATTTTTCGCTCTTACGACTGCTGCAGCATCCCCATAGTCGTGTGATTTACATTCGAATGATTGTCCGTTGGTTCACACTTATGACGGTTGCAGTGTCCCAGAGTCACATGATCCCCTTTTGCGACAAGCAAAGTCAATGGGGAAGCCAGATACACTTAACAACCGTGTTACTAATTTAAGAACTGCTGTGATTCATTTAACAAAAGTGGTGAGAAAAGTTGTCAAATGCGGCAAAACTCAGTTAACAAATTTCTCACTTAACACATTTCTCGCTGAACAAAAAAAATTTTTTAGGCTCAACTGTGGTCGTAAGTTGAGGACTACCTGTACCCCATGCCTTATTACAAAGAAGCAAAATTGTACTGTATTGTAAGCTGCCCAGAGTTGCTTTGGATCATAACATAGACATTAAATAAATAAATACAATAAAACATTTATTTAGAAGACCCCCCCTCCCTCCCCACAGTCCAAATCACCCCTATAAAAATTACACCGAAGGAATAACATTATAACAATACTAAGAGAGCTATGCTGGTGGTTTAAGGCTCCAGGCTAGAGATCAGGAAACGGTGAGTTCTAGTCCCATCGTAGGCCTGAAAGTCGTTGGGGGACTTTGGGCCAATCACCCGAAGACGGTGAGTTCTAGTCCCGCCTTAGGCATGAAAGTCATTGGGGGACTGTGGGTCAATCACCAAGAGACTGTGAATTATAGTCCTTCCTTAGGCCTGAAAGCCAGCTGGCTGACTTTGGGTTGTTCACTCTCTCTTAGCCCAACCCACCTCACAGGGTTCTTGTGAGGAAAATAGGAGGAGGAAGGAATATTAGGTATGTTCATACCTTTTTTATTTCACGTGTGTCGTGTAAAAGGGGCAGGGCTTTGAGCGCATGGGGGAGCACTCCATCCTGACTGAGTTGACCTCCTACCTCATGGACAGCCCTAAATGTAAGCCAAGTCCTGCGAACAGGGGTCTGTGATGGGAATGAAGATCCTGGCGGTTGCCATCTTCACTTTGTTGACCCCTCTTCCTGTCAGCGTCTCTGTTTGTATTCTAGAGAATCCCACGCACTTTAAATTTAGTTTAAAATTCTAAATGTCTGAATCTTGTAGAGACTATGGAGAGCCTCAGATAGTGTTCCCAGTGGTGGCTTTTTAATTAATGACTTTAGCATTTGAACTCTGCTTGTTCCTTCTTCCCTACAGCCCTTTGGTGACTGCAGTTCTCGGCGTTATTATTCTGTCGCCTTTGTTTGTTCTGATTTATCTCCCAAACCGCTCCTACGAGGACCCTCTTTTATACGGTATGTTTATTTTCTATTTTACTTGTCTGGTTTGTCATGCATGACACTTTTCTTCCCTCACACTCCCATCTTGGTTGATCCTTTGACCAGGAGGGACAAGTGGAAATAATTGCTGATTTCCTGATTTACCGCTTTCTTCCTAATGACTAGATCAGCGTTGCTCAAGCTTGGCAGCTGGACAATGTGTGGACTTCAGCTCCCAGAATTCCCCAGCCACACATTGTCAGGCTATCAAGACTGAGAAATACTGGATTAGATCACTAAATAGGAAAGCGTGGTTGAAATAGTTGTACATTAAACTTCATTGGTTTGGGAAGTTTTCACTCAGCGGTTTTGCATAAACAAGGCCCCCGAAGGTAGCTGAACAGATTGTGATTACAGAAAGCAAATATGTACCTGTCAAATATCTGGAGATGATTGCCGATGGATAAAAACTGTGGCGACAGCTTTTTTTTACAGTCCTACCTTCTGCAGGTAGTTCTCAACTTACAACTGTTTGTTTAGTGACCGTTCAAAGTTAAAACGGCACTGAAAAAGTTATTTATGATTGTTTTTCACACTTACAATCACCCTGTGGTCATGTGTGATCAAAATTTGGGTGCTTGACAACTGGATTATATTGATGTTTGCAGTGTCCTGGGGTCACATGATCACCTTTTGCAACCTTGTGACAAGCAAAGTCAGTGGGGAAGCCAAATTCACTTAACAACTATGTTACTAACTTAATGACTGTGGCAAGAAAGTCGTAAAATGGGCCAAAACTCACTTAAAATCTGTCTTGCTTAGCAACAGAAATCTTGGACTCAATTGTAGTTGTAATTCAAGGAATGCTGTGGTCAGAGGCATTTTGGTCAGAGTTGAACAAAGAAAGACAGGTGATTTTTTTTTTATTAGACACTTGATGATGGGGAAAAGGATTATTCCATACAAAGTCACCCAGCTGGCTTCCCTCTTTAAGGGAAGACTAGAACTCACCAACTCCTGGTTTCTAGCATAGTATATTGGTCACTAGCCTCACTCTGCTCTCAGTAGATGGCGCTAAGGAACCTGTGGGAAATTTTAAGACACACTGCTTATACTGTATGATCTAAGCCAGGGGTAGGCAACCTTGGCTCTTTTATGACTCGTGGACTTCAACTCCCAGAATTCCTGAGCCAGCATGGCTCAGCTTGGAAAACCTCTCCCTTTCCCCTCAGCATGGCTGGCTCAGGAATTCAGGGAGTTGAAGTCCATGAGTCATAAAAGGGGCGAGTTTGAAGACCCCTGCTCTTAATTTTCATCCTGGGATAGGGGTAGGCAACCTTGGCTCTTTTATGACTCGTGGACTTCAACTCCCAGAATTCCTGAGCCAGCATAGCTCAGCTTGGAAACCTCTCCCTGTCCCCTCAGCATGGCTGGCTCAGGAATTCTGGGAGTTGAAGTCCACGAGTCATAAAAGAGCCAAGGTGGCCTACCCCAGATCTAAGGCTTGGAGCAGTGTTGCTGAACCTTGAAAATTTTAAGACGGGTGGACTTCAACTCCCAGAATTCCCCAGCCAGAATTCCCTGGACATGTTTTTGATTGCATCCTATTGCTTTAATTAGAAGGACAGCACCTGTTAAAGCAATGTTTTTCAACCTTGGCAACATTAAGACATGTGGACTTCAACTCCCAGAATTCCCCAGCCAGCCATGCTAAACGAACCAAATCAGGGGTGTCAAACTCACAACATCATGTGACATGTCGCAACGTATCGTGACTTTTTTCCCCATTGCTGGCAATGGGGTGGGCGCGGTTTTGCCATGATGCATGTAGCCAGCAGGCCGGCAGTTTGACACCCCTGAACTAAATGAACAGCCCTATTTTTATAGAGCTACTTCCCCTAAGGCAGGGATCCCCAACCCCTGGTCCATGGTCCACAGCATGCCAGCAATCAGTTCGCGCAAACAAGCGAAGTCTCATCTGTGGGATGCAGGCAGCACACGAAACCGTGCCCCCTCTGGTCCTTCGAAAAACATCTCTCCACGGAAGCGGTCCCTGGTGCCCAAAAGGTTGGGGGAGTCACTGCACTAAGGTTGTAGAGTTAGAAGAGCGGTTGAATATAAAATGCCAATTAAAGAGTTTGTTTAGGAAATATAATGAGCTCACTTCAAGAGGTCATGGCCTGCGAAAACGCACACACAAGCGCACCCACTTACTGACTTTTTCTCTTCCGCCAGTGTTCATGGTCCTTTGCTTCATTGCTGGAACTGACGCTGTGATCACTTTGGAGAAAGACGGCTATATCAGCCACTTTGCAGATTTCTACATCAGAGAGGTTTGTCTGCAGGGAGCCAGCCTGTGCTTTTGGAAGTAGGGGGAACCCACCATTAAATTCTGTGTCTACAGCCTGCCTAGAGACACGGAAATCAACTGAATTTCAGCCACCGTGCCTAGCAGCTCTGGAATTTCCTAAGGATCTCTTTCCCCATTAGTTCCTGACCCTAGTTAACTTTTTGAGATTGTTTCTGTGCTGTTGACAAAGGACAAGAAACCCACCCCCATTGAGAGCAATCTATACCCTTATCCTAACCTTACTCGTTGTGCTCCTTGACTGCTAACTGGCTGGTTCTGGATGCCATTCAAAGTGGGTGCAGTTGAGCTGCTTTGCTCTTCCACGTGGCACCAACTAGCTGATCTCAAAAAGCTAAGTAGGGCTAAAGGTGGTTAGTTTTTGGATGGAAATCCAAAACTGGGAATTTAAAAAAAAAATCCCAGAAAAAAAAAATAGTGTCAAATGATACGAATTGCATCCGTGATGTTTGTCAAAAGCTGAGCTCGATGCAATGGAGTCTTTCCCGAGGAAGATTCTAGAAGACAAGAGAATGTCTCTTTCTCATAGCTTCACCAGACACAGATCACTGCCTATTTTCACAGTTGGAGAAATTCAGTAATGTGAAAAAAAAAAATATGAGGCATTTTAAATTTTTCTTGCCAGGTTTATCTTGGCAGATAAACGTAAGTATAAGGTAGTCCTTGACTTATGACCAGCATTGAGCCCAAAATTTATGTTGCTAAGTGAGACAGTGGTTAAGTGAGTTTTGTCCCAATTAATGACCTTTCTTGCCACTGTTGTTAAGTGAATCACTGCAGTTGTTGAGTTAGTAACACGGTTGTTAAGTGAATCCGGCTTCCCCATTGACTTCACTTGTCAGAAGGCTGCAAAAGGGCATCACATGACCCCGGGACACTGCAACCGTCATAAATATGAATCAGTTGCCAAGAATCTGAATTTTGATCACGTGACCCTGGGGGTGCTGCAATGGTTGAAAGTGTGAAAAATGGTCATAAGTCACTTTTTTCAGTGCTATTGTAACTTTGAATGGTCATTAAACAAACTGTTGTAAGTCGAGGACTACTTGTATGTTGGCGGGAAGGCGAGAAAATTAACCAAATGCAAACGGTTGGAATTTTGGGAGCAGGTCATGGGCACATCCACAAAATGGCTATTTGAAGGATACAGCCAATTACAGAACACTTCCCCAGTTGCCCTTTTACTTTCAGATTTGCAAGATTTTGTTAATGTAGATTTACGATAAAGTAGAATTAGCTTATTCATCACGATTCCTGTCTGGTCTACCTGATAAAGCTGGCATCACTCTTGCAAATGCAGGTAGTCCTCGACTTATGATTAGTAGCTTAGCAACTGTTTGAAAGTTCGGCGGACCTCCCAGGACTCCCTGTGATCCAAATTCAAAGTTCCAATGGCCGCCTCCCCTCCCAGCAATCATGTGATCACATTTTGGACAGTTGGCAACCAGCCTGCATTTATGGCTGTTTGCATGTGACTGTATGGATCCACTTAACGACTGCCACATTCGCTTAATGACTTCCACAAAAAGTTTGTAAAATTGGATGAGGTCACATGGTGGCCCACTTAACAACCAGCACAACTTAGGACCATAATTCCCGTCATACTTCTCTATGAAATTATATCTCCCATCATGTCCCAGGAAACTAGGGAGGGTCCCTCCTGAACTTTTTGCCCTGCCCGCTATCCAGTGGTGGGCTAGGCTCTCTGTTATCTGACCAACAGTATCTCTTCTCCCGGCTCCCAAGGTCTTTCCCACAAAACATGACAGGCAGACTTCGACTTACAGCCATCCATTTAGCGACTGTTCAAAGTTACAACGGCACTGAAAAACGTGACTTATAGCCAGTTCTCCCACTTATGACCATTGCAGCATCCCCACGATCACGTGATCAAAATTCAAGTGCTGGGCAGCTGGCATGTATTTACCCTGGTTGCTGTGTCCTGAGATCCTGGGGTTGTCATTTGTAATCTATCTAAGGAGCTTCTGACAAGCAAAGTCAATAGGGAGGGGGGAGTCAGATTCACTTAACAATTGCATGGCTCACTTAACTGCAGCAATTTGCTTAACAACTGTAGCAAAAAAAAGGTCACAAAATAGGGCGTGACTCACTCAATTGCCAGGTTCAGTTAATAGAAATGTGCAGCTCAGTTGTGATCATGAGTCATGTCTGTACAGTATCATTGTGAAAATTCACTTGCCAAGTTTCTAACTGGCATGGTTGGTGTGTCGCGTGAGTTCTGATCAAGTGGAAAGGATGCTCAGAGATCCAAAATTCTGCTCAGAAATCTTGCAACCTTTGGTTTTTGATCTCAGCTTTGCGACTTCCGGTGAAGGAGAGGCTGCAGTCTCTCGAGGAAGCTTGTCCTATTAGGAGCTTTCTCCTAAATTTTACAGGGGTAGGCAACCTTGGCTCGTTTATGAGTCATGGACTTCAACTCCCAGAATTCCTGAGCCAGCCATGCTGAGGGGAAAGGGATGCTGGCTCAGAAATTCTGGGAGTTGAAGTCCACGAGTCATAAAAGAGCCAAGGTTGCCTACCCCTGTTAAAATTTAGCTTTGCTTTGATGCCTTCCAGCCCTGCCTTTTGGTGCTACAGAGAACAAGCTTGCTGCGTTCAGCTGGTTGACTTGTTCTGAAGCCATCTGGGAGAGGAGCGAGTTCAAGGTGATTTTTTTTTTACAGTGTTCCTGTTTTCTCCTCTGCGTTGTAGGGTGAGCTGTATCTGGGCACAGCATATGGCATCATGATCTCCTACTGGCATGCTGCGGTGAACTTCGCCATGTATCTCGTCATGATTGCAGCCATTGTTCAAAGGTGAGAGGCCAAGTTTCATCCCTTTGAGATAGATCAGGTCAAGAAGTAGACCACAAAAACTCCTGGGACTCTATCGTATTTTTATACGGGATGATAACTATAGAGAGAAAGGGAAGTGATCTTGATGAAAATATGCGAGAACTATAATCTGGGCCAGGAGTAGGCAACCTTGGCTCTTTTATGACTTGTGGACTTCAATTCCCAGAATTCCCGAGCCAGCCATGCTGAGGAGAAAGAGAGAGGTTTCCAAGCTGAGCCATTCTGGCTCAGGAATTCTGGGAGTTGAAGTCCATGAGTCATAAAAGAGCCAAGGTTGCCTACCCCTGATCTGGGCAAAGGGGGATGAAACATATTTTGAGTCCTGAGAAACAAAGTAATATTGTGAGGTGGCTCAGGCAAACACCTTCTTGATCCATTGAAGTATAAAAAGATGGGGAGGTACAGAGAGTCCTCCACTTATGACCACAATTGAGCCCAACATTTCTGCTGCTAAGTGAGACAGTGATTAAGTGGGTTTTGCCTCATTTTATGACCTTTCTTGACACTGTTGTTAAGTGAATCATTGTATTTGTTAACTTAGTAACGTGGTTGCTAAGTAAATCTGGCTTCCCCATTGACTTTGCTAGTCAAAAGGTTGCAAAAGGTTGTAAAATTGGGTGTGATCATGTGGTGATCCGCTTAATGACCACCAGGACTTAACCATAATTCTGGGTTCAATTATGGTCATAAATTGAGGACTACCTGTAATGCTTTCCAGGATATCTGCTTGTTTTCTAAAAAGAGTTACCGGAACATTCTGCTTTCTAGAAAGAGTTATCGGACTGTTGGTCTCTATTGGACAGGATCTTTCATCATGACACTCATAGTCTTCCTGCTGGGCAATGTGATTGGTGAGTCTTATTTTTTTATTTCTGGACTTGACAAAATCCCTTTCCTATTTCAGTTATGTTTTAAAATAAAAAAGTCCATTCCTTAGAATAAAAGATGTTGGGAGGGTGCTAAGGAATAGAATGGACTGGCTGTTATTGGAATTTCTGTTTTCAAAAATACCGATAGCAGAATCCATTGTCAAAATTGTTATTAGTTTATCAGAATATAAAATACAAATAACAGAATAACTGAGTTGGAAGGGACCTTGGAGGTCTTCTAGTCCAACCCCTTGCTCAGACAGGAAACCCTATACCATTTCAGACAAATGGTTGTCCAATCTCTTCTTAAAAACCTCCGGTGTTGGAGCATTCACAACTTCTGGAGGCAGATTGTTCCACTGGTTAATTGTTCTAACTCTCAGGAAATTTCTCCTTAGTTCTAGGTTGCTTCTCTCCTTGATTAGTTTCCTTCCATTGCTTCTTGTCCTGCCTTCAGGCGCTTTGGAGAACAGGTGGACTCCCTTTGTGGCAGCCCCTGAGATCTTGGAACACTGCTATCATGTCCCCCCTCGTCCTTCTCTTCATTAAACTAGACATACCCAATTCTAGCAACCGTTCCTTGTATGTTTTAGCCTTCAGTCCCCTAAACATCTTTGTTGCTCTTCTCTGTACTCTTTCTAGAGTCTCAACACCTTTTTTATATTGTGGCGACCAAAATTGGATGCAGTATTCCAAATGTGGTCTTATCAAGACCTATAAAGTGGTATTAACACTTCATGTGATCTTGGTCCTTTCATTCTGTTAATGCAGCCTAAGATTCCAAGATCCCTCTAGCAGTTACTGTTATTGAGCCAGGAAATGAAAATGAAAATAATGGGAAATTAAGGGTAGGAAAAAGCAAAAATAAAAAAGGGCATTGACTTATGACTCTTTTTAGCACAGTAGAAGATAGTAACATTACAGCCTCAACTTTTTACTCTTACATAATAATATATATTATACCTTTCTGTAACAATGAACCTACCTAATCAGCAAAATCAAAGTCAAAGTTTCATTTTGCCATCATAAGGTCAAAATCCAGAAACAGTTTCCAAATGAAAACAAAATTAGACTTATTCTTTTCTTTAAAAAATTAACTTTAACATTTCTACTTTTTTCTTATTATAGACAATAATATATATATTGCTTGCACATTAATCTTTATCATTTATATTAACAAAATTCACTATACTGTTTCATATTTTTTAACCTTAAGTGAACCCCCCCCCTTTTTAAGCTCCGTTTTAAAGCTTTAAACTTTTCTCTAAAAATATTTCAAAAATCAATAAATCCTGATTTTTTGCTTATAGGAAAATACAGCTCTGAGGTCCGACCAACCTTTCTGCTCAACCTTCTTTACCTCATCATACCCATCTGGGCAGCCAAAACATTCTTTGCCCAGCCCAAGACCTGCCCTTTGCCAACAGCTGATCAGGTATGAAAAATATATGTTTAAAGGTAGTCTTGACCTACAATTATTTGTTTAGTGACCGCTAGAAGATACAGTGGCACCGAAAAAAAGTGACAGCTGGTCCTCTCACATCACACATCATTGCAGTATCCCCACAGGCACTTAATCAAAATCTGGGCACTTAACAGTGGCACCGAGAATTCCAAGAGAATTCTCTTCCAAGAGAATTGGAAGAGACCTTGAAGGTCTTCTAGTCCAACCATATAGACTAGACTAGACTAGACTAGAATAGACTAGACTAGAATAGAATAGAATAGAATAGAATAGAATAGAGCCGGAAGGGACCTTGGAGGTCTTCTAGTCCAACCCCCTACTTAGGCAGGAAATCCTATACCATTTCAGCCAATGGTTGTCCAATCTCTTCTTAAAAACTTCCAGTGTTGGAGCATTCACAACTTCTGGAGGCAAGTTGTTCCACTGATTTCAGACAAATGGTTGTCCAATAACTTCTTAAAAGCCTCCAGTGATAGAGCTCCCACAAGTTCTGAAGGCAAGTTATTCCATTGATTAATTGTTCTAATCATCAGGAAATGTCTCCTTAGTATTCTAGGTTGGTTCTCTCTCCTTGATTGGTTTCCATCCATTAGAAACAAAACAAAACAAAACAAAACTTTGTCACTTTAAATGTATACTAATCATTATAGTACGTTAAAATGAAATTTCGTTGCATTCAACTCTCAAAATATACCATTATACATATGCCCACATACACACACATATATGACACAGAGAAACATCACAGTCTAGTTCGAATGTATACATATTCATGGCGGAAAAAAAAAGAATCCTGCAAATTTACAAGACGGATGACATAAGAAGCAAAGCTGTTGCAGAATCTAGTAGTCCTGCTATAAATACTTTGAAACCTCCTCCCAGAGGGGAGCAACAGAAACAGACTGTGAAGTGGGTGTGTGAGGTCTCTAACAATGCTTCAAGCTCTTAGCACATAGGGCTTATAAGCAGTGTCCTGAATAACGGGAAGTGAGCTTCCTATAATCTTCCCAACTGTCCTTACCACTCTCTGTATGGACCTTCTATCTGAGGCACTGCTAGCATCAAACCAAACAGTGATGCAGTTTGTTAAAATGCTCTCAATCGTACCTCTGTTAAAAGTGGCCAGGACAGAAAGAGAAAAATGTGCTCTCCTCATCTGATGCAGGAAATGCAAATGCTGGTTTGCACACTTCACTAAGAATAAAGTATGAAGAGACCAGGTCAGATTGTTAGTTATTTGCACCCTCAGGTACTTAATACTATTGACCATCTCCACCGCTGAAGCCTTGATGCAAAGTAGAGTATGACTATGCTGGCTCTTTCTAAAATCAACAATGATCTCCTTTGTTTTATTAACATTCAAAACCAGGTTATTTTTATTGCACCAGTCCGCCAAAGCCTTCACCTCCTCCCTATAAGAATTTTCATTATCATCCCGGATAAGACCCACCATTGCCATGTCATCCGCATACTTTGTTTCTTGTCCCACCTTCAGGTGCTTTGGAGAATAGGCTGACTCCCTCTTCTTTGTGGCAGCCCTTTAGATATTGGAACCAGTATGTGTTTAGCAACCAGTGTGTATTTAGACCAGGGGTCTTCAAACTTGGCCCTTTTATGACTTGTGGATTTCAACTCCCAGAATTTCTCAGCCAGGCACAAATTCTGGGAGTTGAAGTCCACAAGTCATAAAAGGGCCAAGTTTAAAGACCCCTGATTTAGACTGTTGCAGCATTGAGCAGGTCATATGATCTCCGTTTGTGACTTTCCCAGCTGGCTTCTGACAAACACAGTCAATGGGGGAAGCCAAATTTGCTTAATGACCGCAGAACTCATTTAGCAACTGCAGTATTTGCTTAACAACCATGGCAAAAGAAGGTCTTAAAAATGGGCATGAGTCACTTAACAACCACCTTGCTTAGCAACAGAAATTCTGATCCCTATTGTGGTTCTAAGTTGAGAATTACCAGTAGTTCTATAGCTATCACTCCCTGTATACTATGGTACTTTTCATATAATAGATTGTTTGTTTTTTTTAAGTGGTTTTCTTGGCGGTGCCTTTCAATCAGTGTTGACTCATTGGAGACTCCCAAGTTTTCTTGGCATGGTTTTTGGAAGTGGTTTGTTATCGCCTCATTCCTAGGGCTGAGAGAGAGTGACTGGTCCAAGGTCATCCAGCTGGCTTTCACGCGTAAGGCGGGATCAGAAGTCACAGTCTCCTGATGATTGGCCCAAAGTGACCCAACTGGCTTTCATGCTAAGGGCAGGACTAGAGCTCACAGTCTCGTGGTGATTGGCCAAAAGTCACCCAGCCGGCTTTTATGCCTAAGGTGGAACTAGAACTCATAGCCTTCCAGTTTCTACCCTGGTGCTTAACCACTAGCTAGACCAAACTGGCTTTTCATCCCACCTCTATTCCCATCTCTAATAATTCAAAGTGTCAGTTACAATAAACATAGTTAGATATTGGGTTTTTTTTTAATCTGGCTACCGTGTTGGGCTGATCTGTATAATAGTGCTTTTTATTATTAAACCAAAATCATCATTCTTTCCATTGATTTGTCCCTGACTTTTCTTATCTACCTCTCAAGGAGTATTCAGTACAATTTTTAATTCATTCCTTCTATTTCCAATGCTCAGAGGCAAGTATTCTTGCTTATATAGCCAAAACAGCACAAAAGTGAGGGATCAGCATTTTTTTTTCAGAAGTATAAAATTTCTTTGAGGAAAGAATCTTGGTGGGGTGGAAGGGGAATAGAGGCATCTAATTATACAGTAGATAGTAAATGTCAGATAGATACTTGACAGACCATCCAGAAAACAATTTATCAGACTAGACTAGCGATTCTTAATTTTGACAACTTTAAGGTGAGTGAACTTCAACTCCCAGAATCCCCAGCCAGCAAGGCTGGCTAAGGAATTCTGGGAGTTTAAGTCCACACATCTGGAAGTTGCCAAGGTTGAGAAGCATGGATTTGGGTAGATGGGCAACTGTATCAGTTCGACTGATAATCAATTAAACAGTAAATTAACACTTCCATTAATGGCTAATGAATTCTGGGAGTTGAAGTCCACACAGCATAAAGTTGCCAAGGTTGAGAAACACTGAACTAATCATTCACTTGTTGGCTGTCAGTTTACAGGCTGTTGTGCATCACAACTCTGCAATCCTGTGGTGGCTGCATTGTCACTTCCTGCCTGCTCACAATCTTGTACCAATTTCAAAACAAGTTGATAGTGACAATCTTCTCTTGTGAGGCCCCAGTTTTGAATCAACCTCCAATCCCATTCTGAGAGCAAGACTCCTTAATTCTACTTTTCTTTCTATTTTGGGAAAGGTTGCAGAAGAGCAAAAGAAGAATCTGCTCCAGCGCCGTATGGATTTGGGATTGGTAGGATTTCTCCTTTTGGCTGTGGTCTACACACTCTTCCGAGGATTGGTAAGGATAATTGTCTGTCTGTATGTCTGCCTGGCTGAGGAATTCTGGGAGTTGAAGTCCACAAGTCATAAAAGGGCCAAGTTTGAAGACCCCTGGCCTAGACCAGTGTTTCTCAACCTTGGCCACTCTAAGGGGTGTGGACTTCAACTCAACTTCAATGGCTGGCTGGGGAATTCTGGGAGTTGAAGTCCACACCTCTTAAAGTGGCTGAAGTTTAGAAACACTGATCTAGAGAGACTTTTATTTCCTACTAGTGCACCAGAGGAGGTTCATGACTTGGTCCAACTTATGCAATTAATGGGGACTTTGGTGATACCTGATTGAACAGCAGGTAATCCATCAATGCTGGACTGCAAGTACTGATCTCTTGTGGCGGTAAATTCTGCCAAGACTGCAGTGTGTCCACAATGTCGAGATCAGCAGATTCATTTTCAGACCCAATCTGCATTTTGTAAGCATCCTTAATGGAGGGGTCACGATCTCCTGGGGAAAAAATGATTGATGAATTACATGGTCAGGAGACTCCTGCCAACCCGGCTGATGCCCAGGGTCACCCCTATCTATCCATCTATCTTTTTTTTTTTTTCCTTTAAAGGTACTGTTTTCTGCCTATAGAATGAGCCAGCTTGCCCTTAAAATAGCCCTTGAACAATTTTGGCAGTTAGACCAGTATTTAAAACTTAGATGTTTTGCATACAGGTAATCCTCAACTTATAACCATTCATTTAGTGATCATTCAAAGTTACAACAACACAAAATAAAAGTAACTTATAACCGGTCTTCACACTTACGACCATCACAGCAGCCCTACATTCACGTGATTAAAATTCGAGCCCTTGGCAACCAGCATGTATTTACAATGGTTGTGGCATTCTGGGGTCACATGATCACCATTTGCAAACTTCCAGCCAGCTTCTGACAAGCAAAGCTGTGTGATTTTCAGCTGCAGTGATTCACTTAAGAACTGTGACAAAAAGGGTCATAAAATCAGATGTGACTCACTAAACCATTTTACGTAGCAATGGAAATTTAGTCCTGGTTGTGATCGTAAGTCAAGGATTATCTATACAAATGAGATGTTCAGCCACTAAACTGGGGCCTCAGATTTGTGGTCTACGGCCCACTTATGGTTCTCTGAGTCATTTCATGCAGTCTGTGAGGGTATTAGGAAAGTATATCCTATGGAGGGTACTTGAGGCAAAAAGTGGAAGCAATGCACACTGCCTTTTCTATGGCTGTAACACAGGAGTGGGGAACTATGGACCTTTTATGCTGGCTCAGGAATTCTGGGAGTTGAAGTCCACAAGTCATAAAAGGGCCATAGTTCCCCACCTCTGGTGTAACAAGTGAGGCAACAGCAAAGCAGAGAGATGGTCTTACAGAACCAGAACTTGAGGCCTCTGCCATTCTCTGCACAGCCTTTGGAGCCATACTGTAGTTTTAGTTTTCCTGAAGTTGAATGCTGGTTGAACACACATCCAAACATGTATTGGGCCCTGAGTTTCGGGGCCCCCATGTTTGGAAAAAAGATGGTTGTTCACACAAACCACATTTCTTTTCCTTCCCCTCCCCCAATACCCAGATAGCCCTCACTTATTATTATTACTTAGCGTATGATAAGAACTTGACAAAGAGAAGTAAAGATATACACACAATCCACGCAAGTATATATAGATAATCCTCGACCACAAATGAACCCAAAATTTCTGTTGCTAGATGAGACAGTTGAGACAGACATTTTACGGCTTTTCTTGCCACAGTTGTTAAGTGAATCACTGCAGTGGTTAAGTTAGTAACATGGCTGTGAGGTGAATTTGGCTTCCCCATTGATTTTGCTTGTCAGAGAGTCGCAAAAGGTGGTCACATGACACTGGGATGCTGCAATTGTCACAAATGTGAATCAGTTGCCAAGCGTCTGAATTTAAATCCAATGACCGTGGTGAGGCTGCAGTGATCGTAAATGTGAAACGCGGTCATAAGTCATTTTTTCCAGTGCTGTTGTAACTCTGAATGGTCACTAAATGAACTGTTGTGAGTCAAGGACTACCTGCACAAAATGTCTACTGGGAGATATGGCAGTGGCCTCATAACTAAATGTCCAATTCAGCTATTCAGACCTCATGTAAGGACCAGAGCTGAACCTGGACAGTCATTGTGGCTGTTAAGCGGATCACCACATAACTTGACTCAATTGTACAACTGATTTACAATGGTTGTAAAGTGAGTCACTGGTCATTAAGTGAATCATATAATTGTTAAGTGAATCCCTTCTGAAAGCGAGGTTGGTTTTTTTTTGTCAGAATCATGTTCGTGACTGTAGGATGTTGCAATCAGTTATAAATGAGAGCTGGTTGCCAAGCGACTGGAATGCGATCACATGACTGGGTGTGTGTGTAACAGTTATAACTTTGAGGATAGGTAGTAAGTAACTTTGGGGCGATCCTTTGTAACTTCAGACAGTTGTCAAGCAGGTAGTCCTCGTTTAGCAACCACAACCGGGACCAGCACCTTGATTGATAAGCAAAGCGGTTGCTAAATGAAATCATGACTGAGCTTACAATTTTACCTCAGCTTTGCTTTGCAGACCTGCAAAGGTTGTAAATGTGAGGATTGGTCACAAAGTTACTTTTTCATCATCTTTGTAATTGTGAACTGTCACTAAATGAAGCAGTCACTAAATGAAGATTATCTGTGCTCTAATCCAGAGGTTCCCCAATCTTGTCCACTTTATGGCTTGTGGACTTCAATTCTCAGAATTCTTCAGCCAGCATGAAGTTGAAGTCCACAAGTCATAAAGTGGACAAGGTTGGGGACCCCTGCTCTAATCCATCACTCGTTTGAATCTCTGTCCCTTAAAAGAAGCCAAGCTGGATGAAGCATTTTGCAAAATGTCTTCTGATACAGAAGAAATATGGTGCCAAGAGTGGTAATCATTCCATTTTGGAATATTAGAGTTGTTCATGATTTGGGGAGGGGCGAAGTAAATAAATTTACAAACAGTGTGTGTGTGTATGTTTGTGTCTCTCTGCAATTACAGGTTGTTCTGGACTGCAGAGCTGATTCCTGCTTTGATTACGTTTATCAGCAAGAACCGTACCTGCGAGACCCAGTGGCCTATCCCAAGATTCAGGTACATTCAAATTGTCTGGGAAGAATTCCCTGCAGAATAACTCTGTAAACTCCTCCTAATATAGTAATAGTAGTAAAGTTGGAAGGGACCTTGGAGGTCATCTAGTCCAACCCCCTGCTCAGGCAGGAAACCCTACACCATTTCGGACAAATGGCTGTCCAGTCTCTTCTTAAAAACTTCCAGTGTTGGAGCACCACAGCTTCTGGAGGCAGGCTGTTCCACTGATTAATTGTTCTCACTGTCAGGAAGTTTCTCTGTAGTTCTAGGTTGCTTCTCTCCTTGATTAGTTTCCACCCGTTGCTTCTTGTCCTGCCTTCAGGTGCTTTGGAAAATAGCTTGATTCCCTCTTATTTATGGCAGCCCCTGAGATATTGGAATACTGCTATCATGTCCCCCCTTGTCCTTCTCTTCGTTAAACTAGACATACCTTAACCTAATGCCCTTCTGATTTTGGGGTCTGCAGCCTTTGACTGCTTCCTCTTCCTTTCATTATAATGACAGCATCTGTTAGAACTGTGTTTTTCAAAACACATTCATAAAATCTGGATTGATGTGGTTGCCTATGGATCCAGATTATCATTCAAGTCCCAAAAGTGCTTTTCCAAAAGGCAACTGGACTTTCTTGTTTTTTTTTTTTTTGCTTGAAAACATTCCACTTCTCATCTAAGAAGCTTCTTCAGTTCAGCTGTCTTTTGGAAAAGCACTTTTGGGACACGCATGACCTGGATGATTGAGAATCTCCATAGACAACGTCATTCAGGAAATCTTGTATTGTTGATCTGTGCTGGAATCTAATGTTTCTCGGTATCCTTGTTTGTAGATGTTGGTGTATCTATTTTATGTCCTGCCGTATTTCTGCATCTGCATCTACGGATTACTCGTTCCTGGATGCACATGGATGGGGGACTGGGCCTTGGTTTTTGCTGGTGCTATTGGACAGGTATGTAGAAGAGCCTGCAGGATACTGCCCAATTTCAGGTCAGGAGAGATCCTCACATTCAGAGCTGTCATATTCTTTGAAGTGCAACGTCAAAGAATAGCAATAGCAATAGCACTTAGACTTATATACCGCTTCACAGTACTTTACAGCCCTCTCTAAGCAGTTTACAGAGTCAGCCTATTGCCCAACAATCTGGGTCCTCATTTGGAAGGCTGAGTCAACCTTGAGCTGGTCAAAATCAAACTCCTGGCAGTGGACAGTGAATTAACCTACAATAGTGCATTCTAACCCACTGTACTACCATGGCGCAGTGGTTAGAATAGTGCAGTAACTGGACAGTTTAAATGTTTACAAATGTCATATGGCAAAACTTTATTGGAAGAAAGCACTACAGGTGATCCTTGACATACAAGCACAATTGGGACCAGAATTTCCATTGCTAACCATGACGGTTGAGATGTCCCATGGACATACAAACTCCATTTGTGACTCTTCCCAGCCGGCTTCCGACACGCAAAGTCAATGGAGAAAGCTGAATTTGCTGAATTGCTGCATGTTTCACTTAATAACTGCAGTGATTTGTTTAACAACCTTTACAAAAAAAGTCATAAAATCAGGTCTGACTCAAAAGTAAGGTTCTACATTTAGGCAAGAAAAACCAAATGCACAGGTATATATAGGGGGTACCTTGCTCAATAGTAGTAACTGTGTGAGGGATCTTGGAGTCCTAGTAAACAATCACTTAAATAGGAGCCAGCCATGTGCTGCAGCTGCCAAAAAGGCCAACACAGTGCTAGGCTGCATTAACAGAGGGATAGAATCAAGATCACATGAAAGATTAATACCATTTTACAATGCCTTGGTAAGGCCACACTTGGAATACAGCATCCAGTTTTGGTTACCACGATGTAAAACAGATGTTGAGACTCTAGAAAGAGTACAGAAAAGAGCAACAAAGATGATTAGGGGACTGAAAGCTAAAACATAAGGAACGGTTGCTGGAATTGGGTATGTCTAGTTTAATGAAGAGAAGGACGAGGGGGGACATGATAGCAGTGTTCCAATATCTCAGGGGCTGCCACAAAGAAGAAGGGGTCAAGCTATTCTCCAAAGCACCTGAAGGCAGGACAAGAAACAACAGATGGAAACTAACCAAGGAGAGAAGCAACCTAGAACTAAGGAGAAACTTCCTGACAGTGAGAACAATTAATCAGTGGAACAGCCTGCCTCCAGAAGCAGTAAATGCTCCAACACTGGAAGTTTTTAAGAAGAGACTAGACAGCCATTTGTCCGAAATGGTGTAGGGTTTCCTGCCTGAGCAGGGGGTTGGACTAGATGACCTCCAAGGTCCCTTCCAACTTTACTACTATTACTAATCAAGGAGAGAAGCAACCTAAAACTAAGGAGGAACTTCTTGACAGTTAGAACAATTAACCAGTGGAACAACCTGCCCCCAGAAGTGGTGAATGCTCCAACACTGGAAGTTTTTAAGAAGAGATTGGACAGCCATTTGTCTGAAATGGTGTAGGGTTTCCTGTCTGAGCAGGGGATTGGACTAGATGACCTCCAAGGTACCTTCCAACTTTATTATTATTATTATTTAGTAGCCATCTTGTTTAGCAATGGAAATTCTCATCCCAGTTGCAGTTGTAAGTTGAGAACTACCTGTATTTTGTGAGACTTTGGGGAGAAAATAAACTTTGTAGAGATTTCGGCAACAAGGCATTGGACTTCGTAAAATCTCAGTGTTTCAGGCAAGGTCCAAGGGACCTTGGACTGTTGAAATTTCAATAAGCTCATTTGTAGTTTGGTTTTTGATCTATGAACAGTTTGCCAGCCAGTGAAATACACTCTTTCATGGGGTTTGGTGCTTTCCAGATCAGTAATTTTTTTTATTTTTTTTATTTTTTAAACATACAATCATTTATAAAAATACAATAAAATTTTAAAGTAGAAGAAAAAACAAACAAAAAAACAAGAAAAAAAAACCCTACCCTCCCTCCCACCCCCAACCCCCCTCCCTTCACTTCCCAGAGCAGAATACAGGGTTAATAATAAAAAAAATTATAGTATTTAAGAAAAAAGAAAAAAAAAGAAAAGAAAAAAGAGAAAAAAATATCATAATTAACCTTTAACTCCATAACCTATAAAACAATTCTCTATAATATTTAAAATTCATTCATAAAATAAATGAAACTTTTTAATTCCATACTTTTTCTGAATATAATCTATCCACCTTCCCCATACAATAATATATCTTTCTTGTGTATGATCCTTTAAATAAGCAGAAATTTTTGCCATTTCTGCAAAACTAGATACTTTAAATATCCATTCTTCTAAAGTAGGCAAGGAATCTTTCTTCCAATATAAACCTACTAGTAACCTTGCTGCAGTTAATAAATTCAACATCAAAGTAGTTTTTTTTTCATTTAAGTCAACAAAAATACCAAGTAAAAATAGTTGAGGAGTAAACTTTATCTTTTTTCTAAAAATCTTTTGAATGTTCCACCAAATCATAATCCAAAAAGCCTTTACTTTTTTACAATTCCACCAAATATGAAAGTATGTCGCATCATTATTGCCACATCTCCAACATTTGGGCTGTATATTGGAATACATACAAGATAATTTTTTAGGATCTAAGTGCCATCTATAGAACATTTTATAAAAATTTTCTCTCAAATTTTGAGCTTGTGTAAATTTAACATTTCTTATCCAAATTGTCTCCCCTAAATCCAATGAGATCGGCTCCTGTATATTCTGAGCCCATTTAATCATACAGTCTTTAACCAATTCTGTTTCCGAATCTAACTCTAATAAAACATTGTATATTCTTTTTATATGAGCCGTACTTTGGTTTTTAGTCTGAATAACCAATTGTCTATCTTCTAGTGTTATTCCCTCTTTCTTGTCTACAGTCCATCTATCCATTATTTGTAAATATTGAAACCATGACTGTAGAATATTTTGCTGCCTTAGTACATCTAGGGATTTCAAATTTGAAATCCCCAGATCAGTAATTTTGAAGAGGGTACCAAGAAGATATAGAAAAATGCATCAGTTCCCCTGTGGCATTTCTTCCTGGCATTTGCATTTTGCTGTGTTCCGCTCCTCTAACTTCAGTTTAGCCAGCAGAATTTCCAAATTTATTCCTGAAATTATTAAAGCATTTGCCAGTTGGCACACATGCCTGAATGAGACTGCCCGAAATAAAGAGAATCATTTCTGATGTGGCTCTGCATCAATATTTCTCAACCTCTGCAATCTTAAGAAGGGTGGACTTCAACTCCCAGAATTCCTTAGCCAGCATGAAGTCCACCCTTCTTAAGGTTGCTATGGCTGAGAAACACTGCTCTACGTAAAAGGATATTATGATCCCTTTTAGAAGAGACTTTACTGATGCATATTTGTGCTCCTAAGCATCAGTGTGTTTGAAGACGCACAAAAAGTCATGTTTTGTTGCCTATCTATGGCAGACCTGAGTGGAAGAGAAAAAGGCACAAATACAATAAGCAAAGTTGAAAATTAGAACACACCCACACCTGAGCCACCACAAGACCTACTGACCAGAATCAGAATCAGAATAGAACTGGAATGGACCTTGGAGGTCATCTAGTCCAGCCCCCTGCTCAAGCAGGAGACCCTATACCATTTCAGACAAGTGGCTGTCCAGTCTCTTCTTAAAAACCTCTAATGATGAAGCACCCACAACGACTGAAGGCAAGCTGTCCCACTGGTTAATTGTCTTTACTGTTAGGAAATTTCTCCTTAATTCCAGGTTGCTTCTCTGCTTGATTAGTTTCCATCCAGAATAACACTATAAGCTGGGAGGAATAGCCAACACTCCAGACTAACAGAGTTGGAAGGGATTTTGGAGGTCTTCTAGTCCAACCCCCTGCTCAAAATCTTTTCTGTCTCTTCCATTTTTCAGGCTCAGTTTTCCCACATTGCTGCTTCTATTCACCATCGCACTCCATTTCCGTACCGCATCCCAGAAAGAGATTGGTGGTTTGTTGTCCTGTGCAATGTAGCCTATGCGGTGGGCCCACAACTCTTAGCTTACCGCTGTCTCTACAAACCTGCCTTTTTCTGTAGCCCGGTGTCCCAGTCCAAAGACAAGAAGAACCAGTGAAAAAAAGGAAATATTGTGCTCAAATCCAATGGTGTTACACACAGATGCTTCCTGGGGAGAACCCCAGTTCTGACAGAGTTTTAAGTAACTTGGGGGTGGGTGGTCCAAACCATTCTGGGGTTCTTTTACAGCCTCAGCCAACCTTTTTTCTCATCTGCGTGATGCACTTGAAGCTGATTTGAAACGGTGAAATCAAAAACGTTCATTTGTCTATAGCAGATCCTTTTGAAGTGGCAAACAAAGTTAACACAAAGGCATGGTGGTTTTAGGTCTTTAAAAACTACACTGAGGTTTTGGGGTGGGGGGGTTCCTAGGAGATGTGAGAAGAACCAGAGAGATTTGAAAGCCTTTGAGGATGTAATTTGAAGAAGCTGGCTATCGTGGTGTCCATTTTTCTTATTTTTCATCTGGAAAGGATGGGTGCTAATTTGTGAACAAAAGGAACTTGTTCATAACACAGAAACAGAGACCTGGAACAGCACCAAGAAGTCACTGTTTACAGAATCATAAAGGGGAAAAAAAAAGATTAATATATGACTTTTAAAGAGTTTGACTCTTGTGTCTTTTGTCTGTGCTTGGCCAAACTGACCGATGCTATCTAGATTCATACTGGCTGGGTTCACAAGATAACCTGGGAAGTTTGGTTGATTTGACTTAATGCATTGTATGAATGCATTAACGCAGGGGTGTCAAACTCGCAACGCAACATTTCCATTGTCGGCAATGGGGTGGGCGCAGTTTCGCCATGATGCATCCGGCCTGCGGGCCGGCAGTTTGACACCCCTGCATTAAGGGGTTTGAAAAGCATATTCTTAGCACAATATAAGTAATCCTCAAATTACAACTCTAATGAAGCCTGCCCATTGTGATCATAACTCATGGCAGTCGTCAAGTGATCATGTGACCGACCCGGTTTTATAGGCTTGTTTGTGGCATTTGTTAAGTGAGCATCGTAATTGTTAAGCAAATCCATGGTTTGCTATTGGATGGTTTTGCCCAAAAAACTGGAAGCAAATGCCAGTTTTTGGCAAAACGCTGGTAAAAATCTGTTCGTATGACTGTAGGACTCTGCAAACAGCCATAAATGCAGCTTGGTTACCGAGCAACCGAAGTGTGGTCATGTGACCATGGGAGGCCCAACTTGTTGGAACTTCAAATCCAGGTCATAAGTACCCACAGGTAGGCTGTTGGAGTTTCAAATGATTGCTAAGCAACCGGTCATAAATTGAGGACCATCTGTATGGAGACTCAACTCAGTTTAGTTGCCTCACAGTAGTCAGGCAAGCCAACAGCTTTATACCATGTGGAAACCAATTCAGTGCCAATCATTGATGGGAAGGTAACATTTGATCTAGTAGTTAAAGCACCAGGCTAGAACCAAAAGACCCGCCTTAGGCATGAAAGCCAGCTAGGTGACTCCGGGCCAATCACCCAGGAAATTGTGAGTTCTAGTCCCGCCTTAGGCATGAAAGTCGGCTGGATGACTTTGGATCAATCACCCAGGAGATGTGAGTTCTAGTCCCGCCTTAGGCATGAAAGTCGGCTGGATGAATCTGGGCCAATCACCCAGGAGATTGTGAGTTCTAGTCCCACCTTAGGCATGAAAGCCAGCTGGATGACTTTGGGCTAGTTCTTCCCACTCTCAGTCCAATCAGCCTCAAAGGCATATTATGTAAGTTCACATAATATTATTTTAAAAAAATAATAAGGCAGGTTAAAAAATGTAAAATTAAAAAAAATGACTTTTACCTCCACAAGAACTATCAAGTACAGAGCATTGTATGTTGTTGGCTCCAGTGACAGGATTAATAATGCAGTGCAAGTTCAAATGCACCTTCTTGTCCTGTTTCTTCTAGCTGCCAAGCACCTGTTCTAGGAAACCTCCAAGCTGGGCAGAAAACCAACAATCTTCTCCTATTTTTTGCATCCCATATAATTGGGTAATTGCCCCTACACATGCAGCTTTCTTTTTAGCAATAGCACTTAGACTTATATACCGCTTCACAGTGCTTTACAACCCTCTCTGGGCTGTTTTACAGAGTCAGCATGTTGCCCCCACAATCTGGGTCCTCATTTTACCGACCTCAGAAGGGTGGAAGGCTGAGTCAACCCTGAGCCAGTGAGAATCGAACTGCTGGCAATCGGCAGAATTAGCCTGCAATACTGCATTCTAACCACTGCGCCCCTATGGCTCTTTTGTTCTTTTGCTACTAGAACAATAATATTAGACCTCTGCAAAGCCGAAAGATCATTCTCATCTAAAAATTCTATTTTCCATTATGCAGTAGATGCTTCTGAAAAAGTGCAGGTAGTCCTCAATTTACAGATTATAATGGAGCCTGCCTATTTATATTCATAGCCTAGGTCATGAGTATCATAAAGTGGGTCATCACAAGACCATCGACTTTTTTTTTTTTTTGCAGCGGTCGTTGAGCGAATGCCACAATAATTAAGCAAACCTATTATTCGCCTGCGGCATTTTTGCCAATGGGAGAAGTAAATGCCAGTTTCGGAGAAAAACATAAATCATGGTCATTGCCAGTTGCTGAATGCTCAAAATACGGTCATGTGATCGTGGGGGAGGGGCAGCCATTGGAACTTTGGAACTGGGTTGTAAGTATCCTTTGGGGGCTCTGTGGTAACTTTGAACTATTGCTAAGCAACCTGTCATAAGTTGAGGATTACTTGTACACTATTATAGCTTAGAGATATTTGCATCCTTCACCCCTATCTGGTTATTCAATTCAAGGAAGTAATATTCACAGGTAGATTGCCTGGAGAATTGGTTGTTCTGCTGAATTCTTATTTCTAAATGACCATGATAGAAAGATGCTGTTGGGATACTGACACTGGTTTAACATAACGGGCTAGTAGAATTTGCTAGTGTGCAGCTTAGCGTGTTATGTGCACCCATAGCTTGCCTTGTAAATCATGGTTACGGTCAGAGTGCTGAATAAATCCCACCAATTATGGCTTATAGTGCCTGTGGGAATGGATCAGAAAAATCAAAATGGTGGTGATCTATATCCCCCACATTTTTGAGGTTGCTGGGTGTCAGGGAGTTGGGCTGCATACTGTACAAATCTAATAAAGTATTATTACTACTATTATTTTTGATATGCATCATGGTTGGGACTACAATGCCCAGCATTCTTCACCACTGACATGCCTGGTAGGCCACAATTCTTTAAGATCTGTAAGGCACAGAATGCAACAGCTGTGCACTTCAAACCATAGCCTGATACATAAAGTCACAGCTGGTTGCTTATCAACAAACCATTATTCAACAAAGATAAGGCCTAAAGTGCTGCATGAATTCATCCCCACTTTCCTTACAGGCAGTCCTTGACTTATAACAGTTTGTTTAGTGACAGTTCAAAGTTACAATGGCACTGAAAAATGTGACTTATGACCATTTTTCATAGTTACAACCTTTTTAGCATCCCATGATCATGTGACCAAAATCCAGATGCTTGGCAACTGGCTCATATTTATGACAGTTGCACTGTCCCAGGGTCACGTGATCACCTTTTGTGACCTTCTGACAAGCAAAATCAGTGGGGAAATCAGATTCACTCAACAACCTGGTTATTAACTTATTAACTGCAGTGATTCACTTAACAACTGTGGCAAGAAAAGTTGTAAAATGGGGCAAAACTCACTTAAACGTCTCACTTTACAACAGAAAATTTGCACTCAATTGTCGTAAGTCAAGGACTACCTGTATTTTGCATTTTTGTTGATGCAACATCACTCCCAATTGTGCTGCAATCACTTGGGGGGGGGGTCACCAGAAACTTGTATGCTGGAAGTGGATGTCCATTGTGTAATTTAAGAAAAAAGGAAAGAGTGGGGGCCTCTTTTGGTCACACTCACACCCAAGCATAAGCTGCAATCCTATTTGGTCACACTCACACACAAGCATAAACTGCAATCCTGCATTCTCCCATCCACCAGCCTTGCCTAGAACATATGGGGTGGGGGTGGGTGTCTTCTTCTTAATACAGGTAGTCCTTGATTTACGACCAGCACTGGGACCTTGCTAAGTGAGGCAGTCTCTAAGTAAGTTGTGCAATCTTACTTCCTTTTTTGCTATGGTTATTAAGCAAATCACCACAGTAGTTAAATGAATCATATGGCTGTTAAGCAAATCAGCCCCCCCCCCTTTGACTTTGTTGGAAGCTGGCTGGGAGGGCCAATCAACCCTTGGAAATACATGCAGGTTGCCAAGTGCCCAAATTTTTGATCGCGTGACCTCGGGAAAGCTGCAGTAGTCATAAGTGTGAAGACCATTGTGAGTCACATTTTTCAGCACCATCATAACTTCAAATGATCATTAAAGGAATGGTTGTAAATTGAGGGCTATCTGTACAGGTAATCCTCTATTTACAACTATTTGTTGAGTGACTGTTCATAGTTACAATGTACTGAAAAAGTGACTTGTGACGGTTTTTCACACTTACAACCCTTGCAGCATCCCCACGGTCATGTGATTAAAATTCAGATTTGGGCAACTGGCTCATATCTATGACGGTTGCAGTGTCCCGGGGTCATATAATCCCCTTTTGTGACTTGCTGACGTGCAAAGATTCATTTAACAACTGTGTTACTAACTTAACAACTGCAGTGATTCACTTAACAAATGTCGCAAGAAAGGTCGTAAAATGGGGCAAAATTCACTTAACAGCTGTCTCACTTAGCAACAGAAATTTCAGACTCCATTGTGGTCGTAAGTTGAGGACTACCTGTAATGAGGCTGGAAAAGGCAAAATTAGCTTGGATTTTCCCACCCAGCAGCCTTGCGTAGAACGTAGGATGCTTCTTTCCGTATGGATGAGGCTCCAAACTCCAAAATTGGAACCAAGATTTGGGGCCTGCCTCTACCTAGCTTCCGACCTACTTTACTGCTGTCCAGGATTTGCAGGTTCTCCTTCCACATCCCTTTTTCTCTTTGCCCTCCCCACTTTTTGGTGCCAAACCCTCCCTTCTGCTGGTTTGTGCAGGCTGCTCTAATGCAGTTATTGCTCCTCAGTCATTTCCATACAACTTTGTGCTCATTTTTTCATTCCCAGGCAGCAGAGCTCTCTCTCTCTCTCTGCCCCCCCTTCCCTGTTTCTTTCTTTCTCCCTCTCTCTCCCTCCCTCCCTCCCTCTCTACTTCTTGGAGTTTGCTGACTAAGACTCTGAAAAGGAGCTATCAGCATCGTGCTGCTAAATTAAAAAAGAAGAAAAGAAAGAAAGAAGAAAAGAAAGAAAGAAAGAAAGAAAGAAAGAAAGAAAGAGGAAAGAAAGAGAAAGAAAGAAGGAAGGAAGGAAGGAAGGAAGAGAGAGAGAAAGAAAGAAAGAAAGAAAGAGAAAGAAAGAAAGAAAGAAAGAAAGAAAGAAAGAAAGAAAGAAAGAAAGAAAGAAAGAAAGAAAGAAAGAAAGACTGCAAACCCTCCCCAAATGAACTAAGACCGGCAAATTTCTTTTCTGTTCTCTCTTCTCTCCCCTACTTCTGCCCTGTTTCTTCAGCATTGCCTCTTCTGCAGTCATCTCAACTTCAGTCACCAGCTGAGATTTTTGGCCTGGGACATCTCCTGTACCCCCACCTCAAGGAGAAACGGTGAGTCTTCTTTGGTGCAAGGCAGAGTTACAGTTTTTGGTTTCACCTTGATAATGCAGCGTTGGCTGATCTGGAGTTGATGTAATAAGTCGGATGCTTAGAGAGCATCCTTTGGCATCTTACTTGGGTACCACTTTTCTTGCTGGGCTAAGCAGAATAAAACCAACCCCCCCCCCGTCTTCTGCAACTCTCAGTTGCAATGGGTTTACCGAAAAGGGGGAGTTTTCTACTTGGGAAAGGTTCTAACAAGGATTTGTGATTGATTTTGAATTCTCTGCATGAAATGTTAAGGTGGGGGGGGGGGGGAATATGGGACAGTGAGTCTGATTTCAACATTCCTCTGAGTTCCTAATTCTGCAGCAGCCCTGAGGTTAGATGTCAAATCTGTGAAAATGAAAAAAAGGGGGCAAAGATAGAGTATTTATCTTTCAGTTGTGTGTGTGTGTGTGGGGGGGTGCTTGAGAGATCCATAATCTCCAGAGAGCTGGAGAACTTTGCAAATCTCTTCTCTGCAAAATGAAGTGCTTGAGTTTTTTTTTAACTCCTTGTTGTCTGACTTGTAAAGAGGAAGTTCATTTCATGCTCTATTCATCTAGCCCCACTTTGCTTAACTCCGGCAGCAGTTTTCCACTTCTGTTTCCTTTGGGGCGGGGGGGGGAAAGGAGGTTCAGCCAGGATGCTGTGTTTCTACCCCTTAGAATAAAGCAAAATCCTAGTCCTCATGATTCAGAATAAAAGGCTGGTCGAAACCATCCGTTTCTTTAGCACTAGCATTATATATTCTGACTTATAATGGCTTTCTGGGGGAGAAATAAGGACTTCCCCAGCACTTGATATCTGATTTTTTTTTTTTTTAGTGGTAAGGGCCCAGGATTAAACCTGTAATCTAAATGCAGTGGTCCCCAACCTTTTGTGCACCAGGGACCGATAACGTGAAGAGAGGTTTTTCCGCGGACCGGATGAGGTGTGGTTTTGTGTGCTGCCTGCATCCCGTGGATGGGGCTTTGCTTGTTTGTGCGGACCGGTTGCTGGCATGCTGCGGCCCAGTACTGGTCCACGGACTGGGGGTTGGGGACCCCTGATGTAATGCATGTGCAATGCTACTGAACTAAATCCAGTAAAAGACACAGGTAGTGAGTCTTCATGGTTCTCAACTACTGTATGTTGACTTCCAACCAGGCAAAGACGCTTCATAGTCTCAGCAGAGAAAATTCTTTACTTCTGAATAGAACGAGGTTGAGAAGACAAAGTTAGAGCTTGACCTTGTGCGCCTCAGACATGGCTCTACATACATATGCGATATACGGTACATAATCTGCCCAATTATAGCATGGCTGCCACCCTCGTCTGTTGCAAAAGAAAGGTTACGGCTGTGATGAATGCTTCTCTGTCTGTAGACCTCAGGACTGAAAAGTCAAAGGAAATGAAAACGCTGCTTTTTGCAGATCAGCAAACATCCCCAAATCAGCGCAGTTTAGGTGGGATGGCAGAAACTGTTAGACATTGAGTCTTGCAGGAATCTTATAGGGAAGATGGGCAGCATAAAATTTTGTTCATATTGTTCATATTAGTAAAGTTGGAAGGGACCTTGGAGGTCATCTAGTCCAACCCCCTGCTCGGGCAGGAAACCCTACACCATTTCGGACAAGTGGCTGTCCAGTCTCTTCTTAAAAACTTCCAGTGTTGGAGCATTTACTGCTTCTGGAGGCAGGTAGTTCCACTGATTAATTGTTCTCACTGTCAGGAAGTTTCTCCTTAGTTCTAGGTTGCTTCTCTCCTTGATTAGTTTCCACCCATTGCTTCTTGTCCTGCCTTCAGGTGCTTTCGAAAATAGCTTAATTCCCTCTTCTTTATGGCAGCCCCTGAGATATTGGATATTATAATATAATATTATAATATTATAATATACTATGCTATACTATGTTATACTATGCCATACTATGCCATACTATGCCATACTATACTATACTATACTATACTATACTATACTATACTATACTATACTATACCATACCATACCATACCATACCATACCATACCATACCATACCATACCATACCATACCATACCAAGGGTTGGGTGGGATGGGGAGAATTGCTTAAGATTAAAACAGGTTTCTAGTCCTTATTGTTTGAATAAAGGACTGCTTTGGTGAAAAATGTTAATTTGGTACCCGTGACAATGCAGTCAAAGCCTCACCCCTTTTGTACACATGTCGATTCATGTAAAAAGGGTGGATTTTGATGGCACAGTTGTGGTTTTCATCTGGATCTTTTTGACAACAGCCCATCCATCAACCACGTGGATGCGAAGGTGATTGACGAATGTAGGTTGCAAACTGTGAGTTGGGTCCATTTTAGTTGGACATGAATCCAACAGATTTGTGCACCACGGGGAGGTTTGCAAAGATTGTAAGTATGAAAAACAGACATAAGTCACTTTTGACTTTTGTAACTTGAACGGTCACTAAATGAGCTGTTGTAAGTTGAGAACTACGTTTATCGAATAGAGAGAGAGGGGGGTTTAATTTTAATTACTCTAATACATGGGTGTCAAGCTCGATTGCATCATGTGACGTATCATGACATATCGTGACATTTTTTTCTTTTGCGAAGCCCAGGTGGGCGTGGCTTACGCATGACGCATCTGGCCCGCAGGCCGCCAGTTTGACACCCCTGCTCTAATAAAATAGAACTAGGGCAGCATAAAGCTACCTTCTGCGTGGGCTTCAGATCCTATAACCTAATGGAGGACAAATTGGAGGGGGGGATTTAAAATCAACCTCGATTTTATATTTCTTAATAAACAAGCGTTGTCAATTTAGTGGAAAGATTAACAGCCCCCCCACTGTAAACTCAGCAAAAGGGGATCAGACACCTGCAATTTACACTGGATCCTGAAGTAATGAGATGCTAGCAGGATAAGTGAAAATGTTAATTAAAAGTCTCATTGCAGGAAGTAAGCTGTTCCACATAAAGCTGCCTTTTACAATTGCCTGATGATGATGCTGTCAATCTCTGGGCTTCACCATTCATTGGCACTGCCACGGCTGCCCCTTGGCTACCAAGCTAGATCTCACCAATCCTACAATTATCTTCTGGAGGATCTTAAAGCTCTTTTCCCAGGCTAGGGTGATCCGACTCCCTTGTATGTTGCACAACGTCTTTGTTGCTACTGCGATTTGCCATCTTCTTTATTGTTATCCAATATGTTTTATTCTCTTGATTGCATTTAGTTGCTTGGTATTTATGCTTGGAGTTAGCCAGAATTGATTTAAGCAGGGCAGTATTTAAGACAGTAATAGGCAACTCTGGCCCCTTTATGACTGTGGACATCAGTTCCCAGAATTCCTGGTTCAGGAATTTGGGGAATACAAGTTGAAAGGTCCTAAAAGGGATCATAGTTTCCCACCCCTAAGCTAAGCCGAATAAATGAATAAATAAATATTCAGCTGACCCAGATTGAGAGAACTACCACTAGGAATAAAGCATGTAGATTCCATGCTGTGTGTTTGGCCACCATTTTGTTTTTTTTATTTTTTTGTTTTATTTGTTTTTATCTTGCATTTCTTTTTAAATTCAGATTGGTTGTTTTAATGGCTTTTACATATTTTTATTATTATTATTGTATACACTGTGCAGAGTCACAATGTGAAGTGGGCAGCTATGGAATTGGGTATGCCTAGTTTAATGAAAAGAAGGAGTAATATTCTACAGTCATGGTTTCAATATTTACAAATAGTGGACAGGTGGACTGTAGATAAGAAAGAAGGAATAACACTAGAAGATGGAAATCTGGTTATTCAGATTAAAGATCAGAGTCAGGCCCATATAAAAAGAATTTACAATGCTTTAATAGAATTAGACTCTGAAACAGAATTGGTTAAAGACTGTATGATTAAATGGGCTCAAAATATCCAGGATCCGATCCCATTGGACTTATGGGAGACAATTTGGATTAAAAATGTTAAATTTACACAAGCTCAAAATTTGAGGGAAAATTTTTAAAAAAACATTTTTATAAAATGTTTTACAGATGGCATTTAGATCCTAAAAAATTATTTTGTATGTATCCAAATTTACAACCCAAATGTTGGAGATGTGGTAATATGGATGCGACATAGTTTCATGTTTGCTGGAATTGTAAAAAGGTAAAGGCTTTTTGGATTATGATTTGATGGAACATTGAGAAGATTTTTAAAAGGAAGATAAAGTTCACCCCTCAATTATTCCTATTGGTTATCTTTGTGGATTTAAATGACAAAGAAACTACTTTAATGTTGAATTTATTAACTGCAGCAAGGTTATTAGTAGGCTCATATTGGAAGAAGGACTCATTGCCTACTTTAGAAGAATGGATATTCAAAGTTTCTAACTTTGCAGAAATGGCAAAAATTTCTGCTTATTTGAAGGATCATACACAAGAAAGATATATTATTGTATGGAGAAGATGGATAGATTATATTCAGAAAAAATATGGGACTATAAAGTTTCATTTATTTTATGAGTAAATTTTATAGTAATTGTTGTAGAGATTTGTTTATATGACTTAATTTAAGGGGAGTTAAAGGTTAAGTATGATGTTTTTTTCCTTTTTTTTTCTTTTTCTTTTCTTTTTTTCTTTTTTATTATTGTTAACTTTCTTATTAATAACTTTGTACTCTGCTCTGGGAAGTGAGGGGGGGAGGGTTGAGGGTGGGTGGGTGGGTGAGTGGTGGGTAATGATAATATAGTCATGGTAAATGCTTGGGCATTTCCCCTATGCTGCGTTCATGTGTGTGAGAGGGATGAGAGGGGAGGAAGGAGTAGGGAGGAAGTAGGATGGTTAGAGGAGAAGGGGGGGGGGGAAGAGAGTAGGAGAGGAGGAGAGAAAGAGGAGGGAAATAGGGAAGGATTAGACGGGGCCTGGGGGGAATGGGCAGGCGGTACCAATGGTTAGGAATTTATTTTAATTGAATTGTATTTTGTATGAATGAATGGAAAATAAAAACTTTTTAATAATAAAAGAAGGAGTAAGGGTGATATGATACCAATTTTCCAATATCTAAAGGGCTGCCACAAAGAAGAGGGGGTCAACCTATTTTCCAAAGCACCAGAAGGCAGGACAAGAAGCAATGGATGGAAACTAATCAAGGAGAGAACCAACCTAGAACCAAGAGGAAATTTCTTGACAGTTAGAACAATTAATCCGGTTTTTAACAAGAGATTGGACAACCATTTGTCTGAAATGGTATAGGGTTTCGTACCTGAGCAGGAGGTTGGACTAGAAGATCTCCAAGATCCCTTCCAGCTCCATTATTCTGTTATTTGTGTTTTGTATTCTGATAAACTAATAAACATTTTGAAAATGGATTCTGATATTTTTGAAAACAAAAATTCCAATGGTAGCCGGTCCATTCTGTTCTTTTAGCACCCTCCCAACCACTTTTATTCTAAGGAATCAACTTTTTAAATTTTAAAACATAACTGAAATGGGGAAGGGATTCAGCCAATTAATCAGTGGAACAACTTGCCTCCAGACGTTGTGGGTGCTCCATCACTGGAGGTTTTTAAGAAGAGATTGGATAACCATTTGTCTGAAATGGTATAGGGCAGGGGTAGGCAACCTTGGCTCTTTTATTACTCGTGGACTTCAGCTCCCAGAATTCCTGAGCCAGCCATGCTGAGGAGAAAGGGAGAGGTTTCCATGCTGAGCCATGCTGGCTCAGGAATTCTGGGAGTTGAAGTCCACGAGTCATAAAAGAGCCAAGGTTGCCTATCCCTGGTATAGGGTCTCTTGCTTGAGCAGGGGGTTGGCTTTGACCATAACAGCATTGCTGATTATTTAAATGACATGTGGATAATCCTGTGGATTTTTAGCCCTATATAATAGTATTAGGAACCAACTTCTGTTCCAACTTCTGAACCAATTCCTGGTGGTGCACATTCATGCCATTTTCTTAGCAACAGTAGGAACTGGCTGGTTGCTGATTTTTATGACATTTTTCTTTAAATGTTCCTGTTTAGCCTATCGCTCTGGTAGTCTTTCATTCGCATACTAACCAAAACCAACCCGATTTAGATTTTTTTTAAAATATAAGGCCATGGCAGCTAGATACTTCCATTTTAGCTGCTCATAATACAGAACAGAAGCCTGCATTAAATGGACATGCACATCCAGGGCTTTTTTTCTCATAGAACGCCCAGAACGGAGTTCCGGCACCTTTTTTGGATGGAATCTTGTGGGGTAGGCAAGGCAGGTTGTACGTCATGTGTGAGTTCCGGCACCTTTTTTTTTTTTTTTTTAGAAAAAAATCACTGTGCACACCTATGATACATCTTCTCTCCCTGTCTGTGGTGTTCTAGTTACCCTCTTTTTGTCTCTCTGCCAGATGCTTCCAGGGCGATACTTGCTCTCCTGTCTTTTCCATCTCCTGATGCTTTCCCTTCAGACTTCAGTGGCCCAGAAAGAACGAAAGAAAATGGTACATGTCTCTGGTATGTGAAAAGTCTCTTTGGCATCTCTTGAGGCCTGATCCGGGTGGGAATCTGATCAGCTTCACTGTCCATCGCTGTTCATATCTGTTAAATCCCAGATACAGGCAGTCTTCGAATTGCAAACATTCTTTTAATGACTGTTCGAAGTTAGAACAGCACTGAAAAAAGTGATTTCTGACTATTTTTCACATTTACAGCTGTTGCACCATCCCCCATGGTCACAGGATCAAAATTCAACCACTGGGCATCTGGCTCGTATTTATGACGGTTGCAGTGTCCCGGAATCATGTGATTACTTTTTGTCACCTTCTGACAAGCAAAGTCAATGGGGGAAGCCAGATGCTAACTTAAAAACTGCAGTGATTCACTTAATGACTGTCTTGCTTAGCAACAGAAATTTAGGGCTAAATTGTGGTTGTAAGTCGAGGATTACCTGTAGCAGCTCAAAACCAAAGATGATAGATTCCCAGATTCATTCATTATTTGTGTATATCCCATCTTTATTCTTTTTATAAAAAATTCAAGGCAGTGAGCATACTTAATACCTCCTCCTACTGTATTTTCCTCACAACAACCCTGTGAGGTGGGTTGGACTGAGAGATTGGGAAAGGGAAAGGGAGAGGGAGAGGGAGAGAGAGAGAGAGTGGTTCAAAATCTCCCAGTTAGCTTTCATCACTAAAACAGGACTAGAACTTACGGTGTCCTGATGATTGGCCCAAAATCACACAGCCAGCTTTCATGCCCAAGGTGGGACTAGAACTCACAGTCTCCTGATTTCCAGCCTGGTGCTTTAACCACTGGACCAAACTGAGTCTCTTATCAGATTTGTTGCAAGGAAAAGAGGTTTAGGAAACAGTATTTCCCAGCCTTGGTGACTTCTTGGAATGTGAACTTTAGCTCAGGCAGGGATCCCCAGCCCCTGGTCCGTGGACTGATACCAGGCCACGGCATGCCAGCAACCGGTCCGCACAAACAAAGCTCTATCTGTGGGATGCAGGCAGCACACAAAACCACACACTCTCCGGTCCGTGGAAAAAACTTTCTCTACGGAACCAGTCCAACCCAAAAGGTTGAAGACCTCTGGGCATCTGGCCATTTCAAACATCTGCACCACTTGATTTCCCAAGCTTTCCCTGTTCTAGATTTGAAATGAAGCCCAAGGTCTCTGTTTTTCTCTACAGAGGATGAGAGCGGTGCCGTTGTGGTTCAGACAGCACCAGGCAAGGTGGTCACCCACCGTGGAGGCACCATCATCTTGCCTTGCCACTTCCACTATGATGTGTCAGCCCATGACCCCGATGAGATCCGCTTGAAGTGGACTAAGATGGTGGAGCCCATGTCCCTTGAGGACGTCTTTGTAGCCATGGGGAAGGAGCGCAGAGCCTTTGGGAACTACCGTGGCCGAACAACCCTGCAGGAGGATGGGCCCAATGACGCCTCCCTCATCATTTGGAATGTCACTCTTCAGGATTATGGGCGCTACGAGTGTGAGGTGACCAACGAGCTGGAAGATGATGCTGGAATGGTGAAGCTGGACTTGGAAGGTTGGTGGAGGTGACTTGGGTGATGGGCATTGGGCAGATCGTTTCCAAGAGAAAGGATCTGGGGAATGGAGAGTACAGGTAGTCCTCGACTTACGAGCACAACTGCTATGCGAGACAGTAGTTAAGTGAACTTTGCCCCATTTTCACAACCTTTCTTGCCACATTTGTTAAGTGAATTACTGAAGTTGTTAAATTAGTAACACGATTGTTAAGCAAATCTGGCTTCCCCATTGACTTTGCTTGTCAAAGGTTGTAAAAAGCTATCTCATGACCCTTGGACATAAGTATGAGTCATTTGCCAAGTCTCTGAATTTTAATCATGTGACTACAGGGATGATGCTACAACGATCATAAGTATGAAAAATCAGTCATAAGCCACTTTTTTCAGTGCCGTTGTAACTCTGAGCGGTCACTAAATGAAATGTTATAAGCCAAGGACTGCCTGATGTCTATGGCAGGGCTTTTCAACCAGTGGTACGGGTACCACCTGTGGTACATTGGCACCTGGCAGGTGATATGCAATCATCCTAGAAAAGTGGTAGCAGGGGAGGGGAATGAGCTGAACCGGTGGTAGCACCGCACAAGCCTGAGCGAGAGATGGCTGGAGCTGCAGGGCTGTCAGGGCTCAGTGGAAGCGCCAGGATCAGTGCCAGGCTCCAGCTGGAGCTCGGCGCTGATCCTGGCACTTCTGCTGAGCCCAGAAGAAGCATCGATCAGCTGGAATGTTGCAGCATCTCCAGGGTCTTGTGATTTACATTCAGATGCTTGGCAACCGATTCATATTTATGATGGTCACAGTGTCCCAGGGTCATGTGAAGTGACCAAAACCTGCTGCAACCACCCAGCAGATGGGTGGAATAAAAACCAAATACCCCCCACCTGACCTCCGCTGCCAATCCTCAACAGAAATGCTCACAATAAAAACCTCGGACAGGAGGAAGAGCGCCACCGGGTGGGCAGGCAGGTGTCTTGCTCAGCAGTGGCTTGGGGGACATTTTTTTCAGTGCCATTGTAACTTCGAACATTAAGCGAACTGTTGTAAGTCGCGGACTACCTGTACTTTATCACTTTTTGTTTTTTGGTCATCAAGTTTTTGACACCTTACTAGGCGACGGGTGGTACTCGGATGTTGCCATATCTTAAAAGTGGTACAATGGGTGAAAAGGTTGAAAAGCCCTAGTCTATGGACATTCAGATTGCTTTCAGTGAAAGCATCACGACATCACAGGAGTTTCATCAGTCTGAAATTAATGAATTCCTCAGTAGTTTTCTTCTGAGGAAAAAAATAGATTAAAAATGGTATGCTTTTTAATTTTTCAGTTCTGTAGTGAATGTCAAAATGCAGTGTGGCAGATTATGCCTTTTTATTTTTTATGAAAATGAATGGGAAACTTCCCCTCAGATGGCAACATTCCTTTGTTTGTGAGTGAATTTTATTTGCTCTTTACATTGAAATCTTTTAAATGGACTAATCCAGGGGTAGGCAACCTGGGCTCTTTTATGACTCTTGGACTTCAACTCCCAGAATTCCTGAGCCAGCATGGCTCAGCTTGGAAACCTCTCCCTTTCTCCTCAGCATGGCTGGCTCAGGAATTCTGGGAGTTGAAGTCCACGAGTCATAAAAGAGCCAAGGTGGCCTCTCCCTGGACAAATCCAACCTTTCCTAACCAGATGCTGTCTAGCTGTGTTGACTTACAAAAAGTGACCTAGGACCCTTTTTCACACTTACGACCATTGCAGCATCCCCGTGGTCATGTGATCAAAATTTGGATGCTTGGCAACTGGAATGTATTTACGATGGCTGCCGTCTCTCAGAGTCACGTGATCATCTTTTGCAACCTATTTACAAGCAAAATCAATGGGGGAAGCCAGAATCACTTAACAACCAGGTTACTAACTTAACAACTCCAGTGATTCACTTACCGTGGCAAGAAAGGTCGTAAAATGGGGCAAAACTCACTTAATGAGCGTCTCACTTTTGCGCTCAATTGTGGTTGTAAGTCAAGGACTACATGTACAACCTCTGGAGCTGCAAACATCAAGATGGCAGCAAGTGAGCATAGAAAATCTTTTGGCCACCAGATCCAACAGACATGTGGATTTTGCTGCTCAGATGTGGCATCTCTAACCATTTCCTTTTGGTCATTCTGTCTGGGAATCCAAGGGTTGCAGCAGCAAGCCAATTGAAGATGCTGGGTTAATTTAAGTTTCTTTGGTTATTTTTCTCTGAAAACAGAGGGTCCTCAGCTCACCAGGAACCAGATAATTGAAATCATAAATTTAAGTCAATCAGAGATGTGAGGTGAGGCTTAAATCAATATGGCAGAGATACATGAAAATATGAATGTGCGACGGGGGAGGGGAAGGAAGGGATAAAACTCGGAGTTGCACAATGAAACCAATTTGTAAGAAAATAAGGATATTAAAAAAGAAAGGGATTCTTCACCAGAAGGGAGATTATAATAGAGGCAGAAATATCCAGTACAAGCCAGATATTAGCCAAGGGGACACGGATGGGTGGTCTGATCTTTAGCAATTAGTTACTAAGGAGAAAGTAACTGGCCCACTGATATATATGTAGATATGATTTTCTGTCTTACCTTTCACAACAAAGGTCAGTTTGAGAAGACAGCAGTAAGAATATTTAAACCAACACAATTATCAAGCCTTAAAATATAAAAAAGCAACAACCAGCGATGTCTAAGTTAAATCAGTGAAACAAAAATTTACAACAGATATCAGTGGTTAATTTAGAAAAGGGCCAGCTCATTATTTCCTGTAATAATAGATTGGACATCGTAATTTAAGTGACCTTTAAAACTCATTAAAACCAAATGAAGGAGATATCTGTAGCAAATGAGCAGCGCAGAGAAATGAGAATCTACTGCCGAGTATTGCCTTTCTACCCGAGATGCATAGATACAGCTAGTTCTCAACTTACAACCAGAAGTGAGCCCAAAATTTATGTTGCAAAGTGAGAAATTTGTTAAGTGAGTTTTGCTCCATTTTACAACTTTTCTTGCCACATTTCTTAAGTGAATCGCTGCCGTTGTTAAACCAGTAACACAGTTGTTAAGTGAATCTGGCTTCCCTATTGACTTTGCATGTCAGAAGGTCGCAGAAGCTGATCACCTGACCCCAGGACACTGCAACTGTCGTAAGTATAATCCAGTTGCCAAGCATCTGAATTTTGATCCTGTGACCTTCGGGGATACTGCAATGGTTGTAAGTGCGAAAAACAATCATAAGTCACTTTTTTCAGTGCTATTGTAATTTTGAACAGTCACTAAATGAAATATTGTTAAGTCAAGGACTACCTGTAGCAGTGTCTACAGAGCATGTCCAAAAAGTCAAGATGGAAGAGCTGATGGTGCACATATGTGATGCTCATGAAGAAGCAGGGGGAGCTTCAGTTGAACTGTTGTGGCCACCATCTTGCCTTGTTTGATCGTTCCCTGTGGACACCTCTGCTTGAAACCTATGGGCCACAGTGGTGGCCATAGTTCTCCAACAACCAGTTCTCTGAGTGGATGCAGAACTGAGCCTTCAAGGCCTAGAATGGACTTCCGGAAGTAGCATCCATGCACTTCTGGTGGGCTGTTCTAGGCCTGGGAGGCCTCCTCCAGGCCTCCGAGGCCTAGAACAGACTTCCGGAAGTGGCATCCCTGCACTTCTGGTGGAGCATTCTAGGCCTGGGAGACCTTCTCTATGCGTCCCAGGCCTAGAACGGTCTTCCAGAAGCAGTGTGCATTCAGCCGGTTCTCCAAACTGAACAAAATTTAGCTACCGGTTCTGCTGAACCGATGCAAACCAGCTGAATCCCACCACTGACTCACAACCACAATTGAGCCCCAAATTTCCATTGTTAAGCAAGGCAATTGTTAAGTGAGTTTTGCCCCATTTTACGATCTCTTTGCCACAGTTGTTAAACGAATCACTGCTATTGTTCAATGGATCATGAAGTCCTTAAGTGACTCTGGCTTCCTCTCATTGACTTTGCTTGACAGAAGATGGCTGGGAAAGGTACAAATATTGATCACGTGACCCTGGGACAGTGCAACTGTCATGAACAGGTGCCAGTTTCCAAGTGCCTAAATTTTGATCCCATGACCATGGGGATGCTGCAAGAGTTGTAGGTGTGAAAATTGGTGATAAGTCACTTTTGTCAGAGCTGTTCAAACAGTCACTAAATGAATGGTTGTAACTTGAGGGCTATCTATATTGTAGCAAAATATCCTCTATAACATGAGCATAAAGGGTTTATTTTAGAACACAGTGTCAGACCTGCCACGTCACGTGATGTGTCGCGGTGTATGATTTTTTTTTGCATTGCTGGAGCTGGGGTGGGCACAGCCTCCGCATGATGCAACCGGCCCGTGGGCCAACAGTTTGACACCCCTGATTTAGAGAGGATCTCCATACTTGTGCCCCCAAGACAGCTTGGCCTGGAATAATGAATGAGTTGAATTCCAATACATGCAAAGAACATCATAAAACTGAAAGTTGACTTAGGACTTCAAAGATTAACTGTAAAATTAAAATCTCCCTTGAACAGAGTTCAACTCCCAGTGACATTATAGAGGTCCCTGTAGCTTTCTTGGAGATCACCTGGAAGCGATCCTTATGGTCTTCTGGGAAGGCTTTGGAATTTCCTGGTCTTTCCTGGTTGTCCTCTATTCAAGGGTCAACCTGCTCCTTCCCTGTTTAGCTGGCCAAGATGACTCAAGGTCGCTTGGTCTGCCACTGAGCTGGGCTGCATCCAGAAGCAAATAAGTGAGCAAGACAGGGAGTCACTAAGACAACATACACAAAATATTGGCCATTCACCGTTCAGAAAGATGGCTTCTGATTCGAAGCAAAAGATGTTGGACAAGTGTGCAGAGAAGTCTAAGAAGAAGAGCTGGTCAATGTCTCACTGAGGCTATAGACTTATATTCAGCCCATCCCATGGTGCAGTTCAACAGCAGCAGCAACAGCAACATCTTATCCCATTCCTTCTGCTTATCTATTTATTTACATTTATTTAGAGCCATGGTGGCGCAGTGGTTAGAAAGCAGTATTGCAACTCTGCTCACATTGCCAGCAGTTCGACTCACTCAGTCCTGACTGGGCTCAAGGTTGACTCAGCTTTCCATCCTTCCGAGATCGGTAAAATGAGGACCCAGATTTTGGGGGGCAATAATGCTTACTCTGTAAACTGCTCCAAGAGGGCTGCAAAGCACTGTGAAGTGGTATATAAGTCTAAGGGCTATTACTATTGCTATTTGTTTGTTTGTTTGTTCATTCATTTAATTTCTATAGCTGCCAATCTCAGCAAATGATTCTGGGCAGCTCACGATTCAAAACAAACATTACAATTAAAATCTTAAAAACGTTTTAAAACCATAAAAGCAGTAAAAAAAACCCCACCACCCATTAAAACAATGTAAACATTAAAGTGTCTAATTCGAAGTAGCTACAAAGCAAGATGTTTGGTCTGTTCACAATATAGTCAGGAGGCCGGGCCCTTGGCACATGTAGTGCCCCAGGCTTGGGAGCATAGCCAGGTTTTTAAAGATTTATGGAAGGCTAATACGGTTGGGGCCATCCTAATCTCCAAAGGGAGGATGTCCCACAGAGCAGGAGCTGCTGCAGAAAAAGCTCACCTTCTAGTCCCCGTCAGCTGATATTTTTTGGCTGACGGGATCTGCAGCATGCCCTATCAGTAGTTGGACAGGCAGAAACTCTGGGAAAAAAAGGTGATTCCTCTGGTAATCTGATCCCAAGCCATGTAGAGCTTTATAGGTGACTACCAGGACCTTGAATTACACCAATGGTAACCAGTGCAGCTGTTCCCTTCTCTTGTCTGGGATACCCTGTTAATTGGCCTGCTGTTATCTGACTGCAATTAAATCCCCCAGACACCACCAAAGACTATAGAGAGGAGGAAAAGGAAATTGAAAATAAAAGATGTGTATCCTCAAATGAGGCCATCAGATGTGGTGCTGTTTGCTTAGCAGGGATGCTACACACAGCCATTTTCCCCAGATTTTTCTCATATTTTATGGCAATTAACAATCAAGATGATAGCTATAAGATTGGACCGGAACCATCCAGATGTCCACTAGATGGGGGCAAAGATATTTTAAATCCTTTTTTACTCTCTAGTGGTCACCAAGAGTTTTTTGCAAGCCAAATCATGCAAATAATAAAGGCCAATATCTTCATTACCAAAGAGCCCAGTCTAGTAGAGCAGCTAAGCCATCAGACTACAAACTGGGAGATCATGAGTTCTAGTCCTGCCTTCTGTGTGAAGTCATCTAAGTAACCTTGGGACAGTCCCTCTCTCTCAGCCCTAGAAAAGAGGCAATAACAAACCACTTGCAAAATATGTTGCCATGAAAACTGCAAAGGCTTGTCCAGGCAGTTGCCAGGAGTCCACACTGACTCCAAGACATTCCCAAAAATAAAAGTCTTTATAGCAGTCTCATAATTCCTGAGGTCAAGTTGATGCTTCTCATTATAGACATTTTTAGCCTGATAAGACAACAGTCACTTCACATGACTCTGGGACACTGGCCGTCATAAATATGAATCAGTTGCCAAGCATCTGCATGTAAATCACAACATTCCAGCTGATTGGCGCTTCTTCAGGGCTCAGCAGAAGCACCAGGATCAGCGCTGAGCTCTGGCTGGAGCCTGACACTGATCCTGGCGCTTCCACTGAGCCCTGACAGCCCTGCAGCTCCAGCCATCTCTTGCCCAGGCTTGTGCGGTGCTGCCACCGGTTCAACTCATTCCCCTCCCCCGCTACCACTTTTCTAGGATGGTCGCGTACCACCTGCCAGATGCCAATGTACCACAGGTGGTACCCGTACCACTGGTTGAAAAGCCCTGCATTAGTTTATGGCAATAAAACCTTAGGAATCCGGCAGCACCTTTCTGACTAATTTTATTAGAAGACGTAAGCTTTTGTGACCTATGAAATGTTGCAGATCGAACCAGTGCTTAGAGCAGTGTTTCTCAACCTTGACAATTTTAAGGCATGTGGACTTCAACTCCCAGAATTCCACAGCCAGCATTGCTGGCTGTGGAATTCTGGGAGTTGAAGTCCACATGCCTTAAAATTGTCAAGGTTGAGAAACACTGGCTTAGAGAATCCCTTCACCCTCCAACACTTTCTCTGACTTTTGCTGCTGCATTAAATCAATATCTCATTCCGCTGAAATTATACGTTCAGCTGAAGTCTGATGAGATTGAATTAGGGCGAGATGATGGAGAAGAGAAGCTGCTTGATGCAATCAAATAGAGTTCTGTTGGCAGTACTAACTTCGTTGAAAAAAAAATATGGCTCAGCTAAGGCAGAGTTCCCCAATCTTTCTGGCTTTGTGGACCGGTCAGAACGGAAGTGGTGGGTGAGCGCCCGCACTTGTCTGCTGCTCGTGCATGTGGGGATGCATGTGTGCACTCATCCACCACTTCCAAAGCCCGATTTTGAAGGGCTCAAAGCCCAGTAGTGGGCCGTGGCCTGGGGTTTGGAGACCCCTGAGCTAAGGAAAGCACATCCACCAAGGAAGGTGCCTATTTAGCATTGCAATCTCAAATTAATTCCCTCCCCTCAGTTCTTGCCTTCTGCTAGGGCAGTGTTTCTCAACCTTGACAATTTTAAGGCATGTGGACTTCAACTCCCAGAATTCCACAGCCAGCAATTGCTGGCTGTGGAATTCTGGGAGTTGAAGTCCACATGCCTTAAAATTGTCAAGGTTGAGAAACACTGTGCTAGGGGTACAGGTACTTCTAAGATCTGGCTCCCCAAAGCCTAGTTGGATTGTTCAATTCATTCAGACAAGACCCCCATCAGAGGGTTTCCATTGCTTCTCAACATCAGTTGCGGCCCCGGCCTAGCCTCACAACGGTGGCATTGCCCATCTATTTTGCTTGATTGATTTATATAGGAAGGATGCATGTATGCAAGGAGGGATTCTGCACAGGAAAGTTTCTTGGTGAAAATTAGATTTATACATGGGAAGGGAGGGAGGGAGGGAGGGGGGAGGGAGGAGGAAAGGAAAGGAAAGGAAAGGAAAGGAAGGAAGGAAGGAAGGAAGGAAGGAAGGAAGGAAGGAAGGAAGGAAGGAAGGAAGGAAGAGGGGTGTTGTTGCTGAATATGATAAGACTATCTTGAAAGCCTAACAGTGTTTCTTTCTATCCCCTTTCATACCCCTTTCAAGCCAGAGTTATTTTGGGTTTCTTTCTCATACCCTCCTGTTTCCCAGGATAGGGTATAGAGTTTTTTCCCTCTTTCAATGGCTCGTGGCCTGGTTCAAAGTTATCCCCATATTCCTGTACATGTTTCTATGTGATTGTTTTTCCTTCCTTCCTTCCTTCCTTCCTTCCTTCCTTCCTTCCTTCCTTCCTTCCTTCCTTCCTTCCTTCCTTCCTTCCTCCTTCCTTCCTCCCTTCCTCCCTCCCTCCCTCCCTCCCTCCCTTATTTCCTTACTTCCTCATCTGGGAGATCTTACTATCTTTTATTTTGTTCCTTATTGTATTTTTTAAAAAAATATTTGTACTTGTAAGTTGCCCAAAGTCATTGGGAGTCAGGCAGCACACACATTTTAATGATGACGATGATGATAGAAGGAGGAGGAGGAGAAGGAAAAGAAGAAGAAGAAGAAGAAGAAGAAGAAGAAGAAGAAGAAGAAGAAGAAGAAGAAGAAGAAGAAGAAGAAGAAGAAGAAGAAGAAGAAGAAGAAGAAGAAGAAGAAGAAGGAGGAGGAGGAGGAGGAGGTTGGGATTTGAGGACTCATGGTCCCTTAAAATCTAGGATTGACTGATCTTATTCACATCCTTTCAAACTTTCCAGAGTGGTTAAAATGGTGCAACCCTCAATTTCCATGTGAGCATCCCTCTGTAAGGCATTAGTTTTGTCCCAATAGAATATTTGTAACTCGTGGTTGAAATGAAGGGTTTTTGTTGCTCTCTAAACCTGGTTGTTTTCTTACCGACATCTCATTACCCAATTAGATAACATCTTCAGTACATTTTGTCCTCTTGGAAATCCAATCCGTTGGGAAGGCATCAAGTATGGTAAGCCTCGTTAAGGTTGACCTTTGACCTGAACTCCTGAGTTTCCTCTCCCTGTCTTTTTAGGGGTGATCTTCCCCTACCACCCTCGCTTGGGGCGCTACACATTGAATTTCCATGAAGCACAGAAGGCCTGTCTAGAGCAGGATGGCATTCTGGCGTCCTACGACCAGTTGCATGAAGCCTGGCTGGATGGACTGGATTGGTGCAACGCTGGGTGGCTGGAAGATGGTTCTGTCCAGTATCCCATCTCCAAGGCCCGGGATGAATGTGGACGAAAGGACACCCCAGTTGGTGTGAGGAACTACGGCTACCGGCACAAAGACCGTGAGCGTTACGATGCCTTCTGTTTTACCTCAAATCTGAACGGTAAGGCCAGATTTTAGGCCCTGTGTGCACCTTGTGTAAACATGCCTTTTCTTGCTTGCATTCTCTCTCAGGGGACAGCCATTTTGGTGGATATCATAGAGTCATAGGGTGGGAAAGGACTTTGGAGGTCTTCCAGTCCCACCCCCTATCCAAGGCAGGAGTCCTTATACCAGGGGTCCCCAACTCTGGCAATGTTAAGACTTGTGGACTTCAACTCCCAGAATTCCTCAGCCAGCAAAGCTGCTAAGGTTGAGGATCCCTGCCTTATACCATCCTGGGCAAATGGTTATCTAATCTTTTCTTAAAAATCTTCAGTGATGGAGCACCCACAACTCTGAGAGGCAAGCTGTTCCATTGATTCATCGTTCTCCCTGTCAGGAAATTCCTCCTTACAGGTAGTCCTCAACTTATGGCCATAACTGAGCCCAAAATTTCTGTTGCCAAGCAAGACAGTTTTGCCCCATTTTACAGTCTTTCTTGCCAGAGATATTAAGTGAATCACTGCAGTAGTCAAGTTAGTAACATGGTGGTAAAGCGAATCTGGCTTCCACATTGACCTTGCTCGTGGGAAGGTAATAATAATAATAATAATAATAATAATGATGATGATGATGATGATGATGATGTTGGAAGGGACCTTGGAGGTTATCTAGTCCAACCTCCTGCTCAGGCAGGAAACCCTATACCATTTTGGACAAATGGCTGTCCAGTCTCTTCTTAAAAACTTCCAGTGTTGGAGCATTCACCGCTTCTGGAGGCAGGTTGTTCCACTGGTTAATTGTTCCAACTGTCAGGAAATTTCACTTTAGTTCTAGGTTGCTTCTCTCCTTCGTTAGTTTCCATCCGTTGCTTCTTGTCCTGCCTTCAGGTGCTTTGGAGAACAGCTTGACTCCCTCTTCTTTGGGGCAGCCCCTGAGATAGTGGAACACTGCCATCATGTCCCCCTCGTCCTTCTCTTCATTAAACTAGACATACCCAATTCCAGCAACCGTTCCTTATATGTTTTAGTCTCCAGTCCCCTGATCATCTTTGTTACTCTTCTCTGTACTCTTTCTAGAGTCTCAACAAAAGTAACAAAAGATGATCACAGGATCCTCGAAAATTGCCACCGTCATCAATCTGAGCCAGTTGCCTAACATCTGAATTATTATCATGTGACCATCGGGATGCTGCAATGGGCATAAGTGTGAAAAACAGTATAAGTCACTTTTTCAGTGCTGTTGTAACTTTGAACGGTCACTAAATGAAATATCTGTATTTCCTGGTTGAATCTCCTTCTTCTTGTGAATTTTTGTTTTCAAAGAAAACCAAGAGGCCGTCCAAAAAATGTGGATGGGCTTTGAAGCTTCAGCAGATTGTGACTCACATAATTAAGAGAAGCGTTAAGAGGAAAAGCTGCAAAATAAATAAACAAATCATAATAATGTTATGCAAGGAAAGATTGTACGCTGTGGTCCCTTTGCATAATTGATACAGGTCATGAAACCCCTCTTGGCTTGCCAAATGGATCATGAAGAGATGCCTCTGGCTTCGGTCATAGAGCAAAACCGCTTTGCCACATGGATAAATGCTTTCACCCTTCTGGTTTGGATGTTTATTGCTCTCTGCCATGATCCCTGAACTGTACCGTGGGAATCCTGGATCATTTGTGGGCAGCTGTTCTCAACCGTGGAACCATAAGGCTGGTCCGATTTTTAGAGCAAGCAGTAGTTGAGCAGCAGTGAATTAAGCTGTCTGAGCCATAAAAACTGCAATTAGAGGAAGAAAGAGGGCGAGGGAACGAGTTCTTGATCTTAACCATGGAAAACCAGCAAGCCACAGCTTGTCTGTGCAAGTTCATCAGAAAACGGGATGTGGTCTCTGTATGCCTATAATCTATAATAGCTGGGGCTATTTTAATGATGTTTTTGTGCTAGGAGAAAGTATTTCTGTTCCTTTAAGGCAGTTTTTCTCACGCTTGGCAACTTGAAGATGTCTGGACTTCATCGGCAATTTCATATGCTGGCTGGGGAATTCTGGGAGTTGAAGTCCAGACATCTTCAAGTTGCCAAGCTTGAGAAACACTGTTCTAAAGTGGATCATCCTCTTTTTGCAGCCAAGTTCTCCTACTTACATAGGAGCTATTGAAGGCAAGTAGACCCTCTGAAAAACATGGAAAATGTATTTATTTATTTCATTAAACTTATTTATTCATTTATTTCATTAAAGCCACCCTCTCCAGCAGACTTCCAAAGAGATTAGGGATTAAAGTATAGTAGGTAGAACAAGGGTCCAGATGAGGGTGTTGCTCTTTTGAGTTCCATTCTAATTATTTCTTTTTGGGGTATACTGATAAAATGTTGCAATGGAGCACTTTTTTTTCTCTCTGATGATGTTATGCCTCTTTCAGGTTTCCTGTTTTACCAGTGTTCAGGAATGCACACATTCTTCTATCAAACACAGTACACGTGAGCTGCAAAAAATAACATTGTGTGAGATGATAGACAGACAGACAGACAGACATAGATAGATATGATAGATGACAGATAGATAGGTGATAGATAGATGGATAGATAGATGGATAGATAGATAGATAGATAGATAGATAGATAGATAGATAGATAGATAGATAGATAGAAGTAGAAAGATAGGTAGATAGATGATAGATGATAATAATAATAACATTAATAATATTAATAATAATAATAATAAAGTTAGAAGGGACCTTGGAGGTCATCTAGTCCAACCCCCTGCTCAGGCAGGAAACCATATACCATTTCAGACAAATGTCTGTCCAGTCTCTTCTTAAAAACTTCCAGTGTTGGAGCATTCACCGCTTCTGGAGGCAGGTTGTTCCATTGGTTAATTGTTCTAACTGTCAGGAAGTTTCTCCTTAGTTCTAGGTTGTTTCTCTCCTTGATTAGTTTCCATCTGTTGCTTCTTGTCCTGCCTTCAGGCGCCTTGGAAAATAGCTTGACTCCCTCTTCTTTGTGGCAGCCCCTGAGATATTGGGGCTATCATGTCCCCCCTCATCCTTCTCTTCATTAAACTAGACATACCCAATTCCAGCAGCCTTTCCTTATATGCTTTGGCCTCCAGTCCCCTAATCATCTTTGTTGCTCTTCTCTGTACTCTTTCTAGAGTCTCAACATATTTTTTACATCGTGGTGACCAAAACTAGATGCAGTATTCCAAGTGTGGCCTTACCAAAGCATTGTAAAGTGGTATTAATACTTCACGTGATCTTGATTCTATCCCTCTGTTAATGCAGCCCAGCACTATGCTGGCCTTTTTGGCAGCTGCAGCACACTGCTGGCTCATATTTAAGTGATTGTCCACTAGGATAGATAGATGATCTATAGATAGATAGATAGATAGATAGATAGATAGATAGATAGATAGATATTTCTTTGGCCTGTACTAGATCACTAATTAGCATATATGCACTAAAATAATGCAAAAAAGAGAGCTCAGGATATATTGTTGCGTCAAGATTTTGGTGTAGTGCTTTGCTGATATCCAAAAGCCTACGGACACCCTAATAAAACAGTGCGCAGAAAGAATCTTAGTATAAACTGAAGATATTCTTTCACTCTTTGTGCGTGTGTGCATGTGTGCATGTGTGTATGTGTGTGTGAGGGGGGGGAGAGAAAAAGAGAACAGATGGTAATGTTGAACCCCACCCCCCACCCCAAATCCTGCCACAACACTGGGAAGGCTGGAAGGAAAGAAAAGAAAATTGCAGTAAAGTGGATGGACTCAGTTACAGCAGTGATGGGTGCCCCCACTCTTAGAACAGCTGAAGAACCGCTTTAGGGACAGATCATCATGGAGAGAATCCATCTATTGTGGTTCTCAAAGAATCAAGACTGACTTGATGGAGATAATTAATCAATGTGCTGGACCATAATTTTCTACAGTTCTGGTGGGTTTATGTTTTCCAGAGCTTTTAATGGATGGTCCACTTTTAGTACAGACAACACAGCACAGGGAAAGTTAATTTATTAGTCAGTGCAAGAAAATGAAACAGACCTCAGCTGGTTCCCACAAATCATAGTAACACATTTAAGAGAAAGCTTGGGCCATTTCTGGCAGTTTATGAGCTCGCTCCTCTGGGCTTCGTGTCCCACGAGGGACACACACACACACACACACACACAAAGGTGGTAGTTATACTTGGAGTTGGCAAGATGATGGAAGACTCTGATGGGATTTGTCCCGAGAAGTGTAAATTACTTTTTCTCAGGGGGATCTGAGCAGGGGGCACCGGAGGTTTCATGTGTGCAATCATGGGCCAGCTAAGTAGCAGCAGATCAGCCTTGGAACGAAGTGCCTTCATCAGCTCAATCCATCTTTGCATGGGAGGCATTTAATCTCCTGTTGTTCGCTTTGATTATGTCAAGGAAAGTGTCTCTGTGTGTCTGTGTGTCTGTGTGTGTCAGTGTGAGTGGGTAGGTGGCAAAGAATGAGATATATCCGGGGAATAAGATTCTTTTTCAAAAAAAGAAAAGAAGAAGTAGGGGTGACATGATAGCAGTATTCCAGTATTTGAGGGGCTGCCACAAAGAAGGGGGGGGGTCACGTTACCCTCCAAAATACCAGAGGGCAGGACAAGACACAATGGTTGGAAACTGACCAAAGAAAGAAACAACCTGGAATTAAGGAGGAACTTTTTAACAGTGAGGACAATTAATCAGTGGAACAGCTTGCTACAAAAGTTTGAAAACCGGTCATAAGTCACTTTTTTCAGGGATGTAACGTAGAACAGTCACTACGCGATTGGCAGTTGAGTCAGGAACTACTTGTATATCCCAAGAAAAAAGATTCTGATCAAGAACAGAAGAAGTAGGAACACACCAGGCATTGCAACCTGAGAAAACTGACTGTACAGAAACTGGGGAGGCTGTGAGGCTGCAGCAGACTGAGGGTGCATCTCCTTTCTGCATTAGTCTTTCTTTGTGCTACATTTGACCTCTGTACAGTTAAAAGGGTAGGAGAGAGAAGAGAAACTGCAGAGGAAAAACTTGCAAGAAACCACCGCAGGAAGATTAGCAGGGGAGGAAAATGCAGCGAGTCCTCAACTTATAACCAGTCATTTCATGACCATTCCAAGTAATGATATTTTGGGCTACTAAGGACATGGATGTGAAGTTGCTATGGCCAGGGCATCTCTGGGGTCACCTGACCGAACTTGAGGCACTTGGCAATATGATAGAGAGGCATTTGCAGCTTCCTGCAGCCACACGACTGTGTTTCACACCATTGTCCCAAACTGTCTGAGCTGTGGCAAAACCATGCCAGAGTAAACAATGGGTTTGCTTAACTATTTTGCTTAATGCTCTTATTCAGCTGCTTTATGACCGTTTGGTTAATGACTGCCACAAAAATTGCCATAAAATAGGTTTGGGCATTTGACCACCATGTGGCTTGATTGCAGTGTGCAGTGTCTTTATATTTCAGGAACAAGTGGCCCAAGAGGGCCACAAAAGCATCCTACAATTTTTATAATTTTCAAGCTCCTTCCATTAGACTAGTGTTTCTCAACTATAGCAACTTTAAGATGGGTGGACTTCAACTCCCAGCCAGCCATGCTGAAGCTCCTTCCATTAGACTAGTGCAGAGATCTTCAAACTTGGCCCTTTTATGACTTGTGGACTTCAGCTCCCAGAATTCATCAGTCAGGCACGTTGGCTGAGGAATTCTGGGAGTCGAAGTCCACAAGTCATAAAAGGGCCAGGTTTGAAGACCCCTGGATTAGCGTTTCTCAACTATAACTTTAAGATGGTTGGACTTCAACTCCCAGAATTCCCCAGCCAGCCCTGCTGAAGCTCCTTCCATTAGACTAGTGTTTCTCAACTTTAGCAACTTCAAGATGGGTGGACTTGACCTGTACTGGCTGGGGAATTCTGGGAGTTGACGTCCAGCTGCCTTATAGTTGCCAAGGTTGTGAAACACTGTGATAGCTGAGGGGGGAGGGGGGAGGGGTTGGGTTTCTGAGAAACAGCTGCAGCTCTTTAAGGGTGTGGAATTCCAATTTGCACCTTTCAGCCACTCCTGATCCAACTCGCAGCTTCACACTAGATCCCTGGAGGTGCTGCAGGCTCATATCGCATCTTGCCTATTTGGATGATGCCAGCAAGGCTTAACAGCTGAGATGCTCCCCTGTGTGTTGGATGCATGCCCAGGCTAGGTTCATTTTCTGCCCGCTGCGTTGCTTTTGCTTGGCACTGACGCTTTGCCAAATTTAAACGTTTCCCAAGCAAATAAGACAGGTTTTCTTTCAGAAACAAAAAATAGAATGGCTGCAAGTGTCTTTGTTTCTTGTGACTGTCACTGACAACTTTGTCCCTCAATGCCTTCTCACCTTTTCACTGTTCTTTGACTCTGGGTATCTTCAGTTGACTGTCCTCTGGATATAGGTAGTCCTTGACTTATGACAGTAACAGAGCCTTCCCATTATGGTCATAGGTCATGATGGCCCTAAAGCAGGTCACCAACATGACCATCCCGATGTTATGACCTGCTTTATTGAAGCAGTTGTTAAATGAACCCATTGTTCGCCCGTGGCATTTTTGCCAAAAATCAGAAGAAAATGCTGCTTTTAGGCAACAAATAATAAATTGTGTGTAAGGACCCACCCCACTTTGCATCTTAAGAAGACAGAACTCTTGGAATAGTTCTTCCAACAGGAATCCTTTATTAAGAGAAAATGGTTGCAGGCATGCTAGACAGGACTTGGGGTCCAAGCTCTCCCATTCAAGGTTTTAAGGGGTTCCCCAGTAGTCCCACCCAATCAACCCCCCTTCCAGTGATAGTTTCAAGTATCACAATTCCACCTCCTTTCTTCTTTCTTCCGTCTGGATGGAGACTTCAGATACTACATGAAAGGCAATTACCCTTCTTTGATATGTTAACGCTTAGAGGTTACAATAAACACACATTCAGCTCTTTGAAGTGTAAAGAAGGAAGTGAGGGCCATAAAGCCCCTTTGCTCTCCCCCTTCTCTCCCTCTTATGGCAGAATCCAGAGAAGGCAGAATTGGGAGTTTCTATATTTGATAATTTAAAGATGAAATATAATTGGATTCTGACATCCGGCCCCTCTTAACAATAAGAGAGATCCACCTGAAAGAAAACGCAAGTAAAAATTTTAGTTAGGCTTGTTAGGATACTCTGTGTGAAACTTCTTCAATAGCTTCGGGGCTCTGACATGACGTTTATGGACCCACTCATTTTGTGAGGGAGGGAGGTGTTTCCAGGCAACTAGGTACTGAGTTGCTCCATGATATCTCCTAGAGTCAAGGACTTCCTTTATTTCGAAGTGTTGTTCACCCTCCACCATGATTGGAGGTGGTGGGGGGGGGATTTTTGGCCGTAGAGGTGACTGATGCTCTCTTTTCAGCAAGCTGCAATGAAAAATTGGGTGTATTTGCCTGAGATTTTTGGGTAACTCTAATTCTACTGTTACTGGATTTATGATTCTTTTAATTGGAAAAGGTCCTATGTATTTTGGTCCAAGTTTTTTACAGGGCTGTAGGGACTTTAGGTATTTTGTAGATAAGTACACCATCTCTCCTATAATGAATGGTGTAGGCTCAACCCTTTTTTTATCGGCTTGTGTTTTGTAAGCCTGCCTAGCTTCATCTAGTGCTTTTCTGACTATTGGCCAGGTGTTTTGTAATTTTTCCATCCATTCTTTCAGCGAGGGGATCGTTGGTTCGTTTGGGGTTAATTCTGGCATGGGGTTGAAACTTTGACCGGTGGCTATTTGAAAAGGAGTGTAACCTGTGCTGGAGTGGACTGCATTATTGTAGGCAACTTCTGCAAAGGGGAGTAAGTCCGCCCACTCGGTCTGCTGGAAACTAAGAAAACATCTTAAATATTGCTTAAGTACTGAGTTCATTTTTTCAGCCCCCCCATTTCCTTGAGGGTGGTGGCTAGATGTCAGTCCCTGAGTGGTTCCTAAGAGGGATAAAAATTCCTTCCAAAATTCAGACGTAAATTGCACCCCCCTGTCAGAGATGATGCGTTGGGGTGCCCCATGCAATCTGTAAATGTGTTGGATGAAAAGTTTTGCTAAGGCTTTTGCAGTGGGAATCTTTGGCAAGGGATAAAGTGCACCTGTTTGGAAAACAAGTCCGTGACCGTCCAGACCACAGTATTCCCATTGCTTTCTGGCAATTCCACTATAAAATCCATGGCTATTTCTCTCCAGGGGGCTGAGGGACTTGCCACTGTTTGCAATAGTCCTGGCACTTTCCCTTGCAACCTCTTTGCCGTGGCACATTTTGGACAACTGGCTATATAACTTTCAATGTCCTTTTTCATGGATGGCCACCAAAATTGCCGTTTAATTAAATGTAAAGTTTTTACAAATCCAAAATGCCCTGCTGATTTTGTGTCATGGCAAAGGTGCATGAAAGTTACTCTTTGAGTTGTTGGTATATATAACTTTTCCCCTATCCAAGGCAACCCGTCTTTCATTGTGCACACATTTTTGTTTTTCTGGAACCAATCATCTGTTTCCAAACTTTTTCTGAATTCAATTCCAGTTTGGCTGTCCAGTTGTGGTTTTAATTTGGCTTGGGTTCTTGTGGTTACTGGTGCTGCCAGTTGTGACTCTGCCATTATTGGTCTAGAGTCTGTGGTTCGTGCGCTGTTATATTGGGGCATGCGAGATAGTGCATCTGCCAGGAAGTTCTTTCTTCCTGGTAAATGTTTGAGCTTAAATTGGAATTGGTGAAAATGCTGGGACCAGCGGGCTTGTTTGGGATTGAGTTTCCTGGAAGTTTTCAGGGCTTCCAAATTTTTGTGATCAGTCCACACCTGGAAGGGGATTTTGTTGCCTTCCAGGAACTGTCGCCATGTGAGTAATGCCCAACGTATCCCATAAGCCTCCTTCTCCCATACAGGCCAGCGCTGTTCTGTTTCCGTGAGTTTCTTGGATGTATATGCACAGGGTTGCAATACTGCATCATCATTTTCTTGTAATAGCACAGCCCCCACTGCCACATCACTTGCATCTGCCTGTATTATGAAGGGTTTGTCCATGTCTGGGTGCCTTAGTACTGGTTCGGCAGAAAAAAGTCTCTTTAGTCTCTCAAACGCTGCTTGGCACTCCATTGTCCATGTTAGTGGCTGGCTAGGTTTTACTGAGGATGTTCCCTTCGTTTTTAGTAAGTTAGTGAGGGGCAAGGCTATCTGTGCAAATGAGGGGATGAATTGGCGGTAAAAATTTGCAAAGCCCAGGAAACTTTGTAGTTGCTTTCTTGTGCGGGGTGGTGCCCATTCTAATACTGCTCTGACCTTCTCTGGGTCCATTTCAATGCCCTGTGGGGATATGCGATAGCCTAGGTAGTCTATCCTTTCCTGGTGGAATTCGCATTTTGAGAGTTTGGCATATAGGTGAGCGGCTCGCAGCTTCTTTAAAACCGCTCTGACAAGTTTGACGTGTTCTTCTTTTGTTTCGGTAAAGATAAGAATGTCGTCCAAGTAAACAAGGACCCCCTTAAACAGGTGCTCCCTTAGAACGTCATTGATTAGTTGCATAAAGACTGCAGGGCCCCCTTGTAATCCAAATGGCAAGACTTTGAATTGATAGCACCCCATGGGGCAGTTAAATGCAGTCTTCCATTCGTCCCCTTCCTTGATTCTCACTCGATAGTAAGCTTCCCTTAAGTCTAGTTTAGAAAAAATTTTCCCTTTCGATAGGTGTGACAGCATGTCTTTCATGAGGGGCAGCGGGTATAGGTTGCTTTCACTGATTGTATTCAGGGCCCTATAATCCACGCATAAACGTAAAGAGCCATCCTTCTTCTCTCTAAAAAGGACCGGGGCAGCCACTTTAGGCTTGGCTGGCTCAATGAAACCTCTCTCCAGGTTTTTTTTTATAAATCTTTCCATTTCCTCCTTCTCCTTTGGGCTCATGGAGTATAATCTGGGCTTCGGGAGTTTTGCCCCAGGCTTGAATTCAATGGTACAGTCTGTGGGTCGGTGGGGGGGAAGCTCATTCGCCCTCTCCTCACTGAAGACTTCAGCAAGGTCCCTATATTCCTCTGGTATTTCTGTTAATCTTTTTTCCTCTCCTATGGATGCTTTTTCTATTCTTGATTCTGGTAGCCTCTCTTGGGGTTTTAAGTCCATAGGGTCCCCCTTCGGGAATTTGATTTCTGTCGTCCTCCAATTTACCCAGGGGTTCCATTTTTTCAACCATTCCATCCCTAGAATCATTGGGCATTCCATACCTGGGGTCACCACAAACGTTAAGTCCTCTTCATGGTTGCCCAGGGAGAGGTGTATTGGCAGAGTGGCTAGGGTAGCTGGCACCCCCCCTGCTATGGATCCATCTAGCTGGCCAAATGAGATTGGTTGTTCCAGTCTCCTGGATGGGATGCCCAGATTCCCCACTAGTGTTGGGCTAATGAGGCAGCGGGTGCAGCCAGAGTCTATTAAGGCTTTCACCTTCACAGCTTCGGGCATGGGGGGGATTAATATAGTCACTGTTTTGAAGATGGGTGTGATGCGTCCACTTACCAGGGGTTCGCCTTCCGAGCTGTCATCTGAGGCATCCACCGTCCCTGTGGTGTAGGCTGGAGTTCTTTCCCCTTGGTGAGCAGAGGTGGGGTTTTCTGCAATTTCCATCATTTTCATGGCTGTTTCTTTTGGCTTAGCTGAATACCCTCTGGGTTTGTTGATTGGGGATCTGTCTGGGTTGTGCTGGGGGGCCTTTGAGCGGCATTCTACAGCTCGATGCCCTTCTCTTCCGCACTTGAAACACCCCATCTGCTTCTTGGCTGTATCCGATGATTTCACCGGTTGGTGTGTCAGCTCAGGCGGGGGGCGGCTCCATTGTTTTCCTCGGCGATGCCTCTTCAATATGTCGATCTCTGCTTCCTCTGCCAAGACGTACCATTCCTCAAGTCGATGTGGGTCTCCTCGGGGCAGGCAAGCATCATATAGATCATAGTTTAGTCCGTCTTTGAAACGGCCAAGGAGGATGTCTTCTGGCCAATTCAGTTTGCTGGCAATGGCTCGGAATTCTTGTGTATACTCAGCCACTGGGCGTTTGCCCTGCCTCATCGTTGTTATTCTTTCACGGGCTTTGCGATCAGCCAGGGGGTCTTCAAATCGTCTTCTCAACGAGGACATGAAACGGTTGAAGTTACTGAGTTCTGGGGCATTGGAGTCATGCAGGTTCACCACCCAATCTGCAGCTGGTCCATCCAGGGCAGATTGCACGATCCGGATGCGGGCTTTGTCGCTGGGGATGTCCTGCCCATATTCCTCCATGTAGCTGAGGACTTGGGTTAGGAAAAACCCCAAGCGTGTTGGCTCCCCTTTGAATTTCACCTCCAACGGTGGACGTCTTGGAATGGATCGGTGCCTCCATTGTGGGTGGTAGTGTCTTCCGTCCAGATTTCCATCTGTGGTCCGGTAGGGGGTGGGAGCTCCTGGATCAGTAAATGTCCCTGGGGTTGCAGGTTCCACGTCCCCCTCGGTGTCTCTCCCTTTGTGGCTCCAGGAACTGGGGCGGGCGTAGGGCTCAGGAATCTCCTCTCCTAGGGAGCTGAGAGTTCTCTTCATCAGGTCAATAGCTCTCTCTAGGATCCAGTCTGAGTACGGCATACAGCTTCCTCCCTCTTCACTTGCGTGCAGGGATTTCTCCATCTCCTGCTTCCATTCTGGTTGCTTGGTCCCCCGTCTCAGGGTCACTTTTCTTGATTCCTTTCCCCACTCGCTTTTCTTTCCAACGCCCATCGACCAGCGAGGCTTGTGGTCCTGTGTCTCCACCACTTCTTCTTCTGAGAAATCTGGCCTCTCGGATCCCAACATCTGGCAAGGTTCCAACTGGGTCAGCGGCTCTCTTTCCAGGGAGTTTTCTCCCTCTCTTGCTTCGTTGTCTGACATGGTAAATTTTTGCAAAATCCCCCGGCAAGGGTCTACCTTCCAGGTGGATTAATTTTGCAAGTCCTGTCTAATGTAAGGACCCACCCCACTTTGCATCTTAAGAAGACAGAACTCTTGGAATAGTTCTTCCAACAGGAATCCTTTATTAAGAGAAAATGGTTGCAGGCATGCTAGACAGGACTTGGGGTCCAAGCTCTCCCATTCAAGGTTTTAAGGGGTTCCCCAGTAGTCCCACCCAATCAACCCCCCTTCCAGTGATAGTTTCAAGTATCACAATTCCACCTCCTTTCTTCTTTCTTCCGTCTGGATGGAGACTTCAGATACTACATGAAAGGCAATTACCCTTCTTTGATATGTTAACGCTTAGAGGTTACAATAAACACACATTCAGCTCTTTGAAGTGTAAAGAAGGAAGTGAGGGCCATAAAGCCCCTTTGCTCTCCCCCTTCTCTCCCTCTTATGGCAGAATCCAGAGAAGGCAGAATTGGGAGTTTCTATATTTGATAATTTAAAGATGAAATATAATTGGATTCTGACATTGTGTTTACATGAAGGTTGGATGGCCGTAAATGCATGCTGGTTGCCAAGTGCCCAAAATGCAGTCATGTGACCATGGGGGTGGGGCCTTTGGAACTTTGGAATAAAGTACCTTTTAGGGGGTCCATTGTAACTGAGTGGCTGCTAAGTAACCTGTCATAAGTCGAAGATTACCTATAAATAGGCTGCTAACCTTGATGATGAACACTGAGGGATGGCAGGGACTCAATAATGCCACCACCAAAAGTAGATTGAAATTTTCCACTCTTGATGGTGTTGAAGGAAAAGTCTTCATCATGGTTCAGTCCAAGCCGGGAATAAATAACATGGTGACTGCTTTAGAAAGAAGGTTGCAGTTTATTGAAGAGGAGAGCCAGACAGAAAGATGGCTCTGGAAGAAAAGAGCGAGAGCACATGTAGGGAGTGGGTTTTTATACCCTCTGGAGCCTTTTGCTTGGAGTTGTTTCCTGTTCCTGTTTGAGGCTATTTCCTCTGTCATGTATTCTGACCTGAATCTGGGTGTGCCCTTTGGCATCTGTGGGTTAATCCTATTATGTCCTGTCTTAGAGTTTGGGTGGGGTATGTAGATTTTAGGTGTCTGTCTTCCTAAGCTTCTAGCTGGGGGCCTCTCACCTTCCTGGATTATTTACATCTGCATTTCTACAGAGCTGGCTTCTACTTGGGGGAGAGAGACTTGGGGCTATTAAGAAAAACTGGGCATGCATTTCTGCCTCTTTTAAGACTCTTTGAGGAAACATAATATTCTCCCTTTTTAATATTTCCTTCTGGGGGGTAGACATTTGGGTGAAGTTTTACCAACGAGAGTCCTATGTGGGGGAGGGACTTTGGGACCCAAATTTATAGGTAGTCCTCAACTTACAGCCACAACTGAGCCCAAAGTTTCTGTTGCTAAGGGAGACAATGGTTAAGTGAGTTTTGCCCCATTTTACTGCCTTCCTTGCCGCAGTTGCTAAGTGAATCACTGCAGTTGTTAAGTTAGCAACATGGCTATTAAATGAATTTGGCTTCCCCCTTGACTTTACTTGTCAGAAGGACGCAAAAGGTGATCATGTGACCCCCAGGACATTGCAACCGTTGTAAATATAGGCCAGTTGCCAAGCGTCCACATTTTGATCATGTGACCATCAGGGATGCTGCAATGGTCTATGTGTGAAAAATGGTCCTAAGTCCCTAATTTCAGTCCTGTTGTAACTTTGAATGGCCGTTAAATGAATGGTTGTAAGTCGAGGATTACCTTAAAACAGTGGTTCTCAACCTTTCTAATGCCGCGACCCCATAATACAGTTCCCCATGTTGTGGTGACCCCCAACCACTTATACATCACCGGGTGCCAGGGGTGTGGCCAAAGAAAAGGGGGGAAAAATGGCGGGCAGCCTTGTTTGGTGACCCCCGTGAAATGGTCGTTCGACCCCAAATGGGGTCCCGACCCACAGGCTGAGAACCACTGCCTTAAAAGATCCACATATATGCTGCAGATCTTAGGACTGGAAAGGCCTAACTACCTGATAGAAGTAAAGGAAAGATCTTCAAAATTTAATATTGAAAGAGAAATTTAAAATTGAATTTGCTGCAGTGGAAACTTACCAAAAACTATAATGGCTGGGAAACAGGAAAGGATAGCATAAAGGCAGGATTTAAGATAAATACATAGGCAAAAATTAGCTGGGTCTTAGAGTGGGAAAGGAAGAAGACAAGCTATAAAAACATCTTTAAGAGGAAATAGCTAGCCAGAAAAACTTAACTAAACTGAAAAACAGGAAAGAAACTATTGTTCTAAGGGGCCCAGAACTCAAAACCAACCATTGAATATGTCTAATATTTTATATTATTAATGTACATGTGATGTATGATTTAGTACAGTGGTGGCGAACCTATGGCATGCGTGCCAGAGGTGGCACTCGGAGCCCTCTCTGTGGGCACACATGCCGTTGCCCCAGCCTCGCCTCCCACTGCGACCACCTCCTCACCAGCAGCCCCCCTGGAGGAGAGTCGCCCCCGAGCGTGGCCCATGTGGAGCAGTGCAGCCAAGGACATGGCAGCCAGGCAGCGTAGACAAGACTCTGCCCTCATGCCCCACCCCGCACAGTTGATGCTATGGGGCGCGGGCAGAGGGTGTGGCCGCCATGGCACTGCTGGGCTGCCTGGGTGATCTGCGGTGGGCCTTGTAGGCGGTGTGTGGCCCTGCAGGCAGGCAGGGTGGGGGACAGGATGGGGGCAGGGGCAGGGCAGGGGGTGGAGTGGAGGAGGGGCCAGTTTTGGGGCATTCGGTCTCTAAAAGGTTCGCCATCACTGATTTAGTATGTAGCAGGAAATAGGCAGGAGGCGGTCGGAAAGAGTGTAACCTCATAGTACCTCAGCCAATGGGGAAAGAAGAGGGATGTGGCGGCCAGGACAGGGCTGTATATAGAAGGGAATATTTGGGGTTGAAACCTTGGAGAGAACCAAGCTTTGATAGCTTCTCTCCCCGCTTATTGCAATAAACGAAACAAAAGGACTTCACTGTGTCTTGGCTGGTTATTGGTCAGGCGAGCTTGCCTCTGGTCACGAAGGAAAGTGGCCAGGAGCACATAACATAACCGATCACCCTTTCCTGATGCTCTCCCCTGCTTTTCCTCCTGATCTCTTCCAGGCAAAGTCTTCTTCCTCAAAACCTACCGCAAGCTCAGCTTCCCCGAAGCCGTCCTGGCCTGCAAGCAAAACGGAGGTACGGTGGCCAAAGTGGGCCAACTTTATGCTGCCTGGAAGATCCAGCTCCTGGACAAATGCGAAGCTGGCTGGGTTGGGGACGGAAGTGTCCGCTACCCCATCGTCAATCCCCGGTCTCGCTGCGGGGGCCGGGAACCCGGCGTTCGCAACCTGGGCTTCCCTGACAAGAAATACAAACTCTTTGGGGTCTATTGCTACAAAGAGGCCGGCGGGGAGAAGTCCCCGAAAAAGGACAAGGATGCTCCAGGGAGATGGAAAGCTTTCCATGTATAAAGAGAAATGTTGGAGCCAAGAGCTCACTGCCTCCGTTTTATTTGCTGTTCAAGCTTCAGAGATGAGATTTGTCCCCATCTCTTCTTGGGGGAATTGTTATTTGTGTCCCAAAAAATTTTAAGAGGTTGGTTGCGTAGTCCTCAACCGAAATGGAAGGACTTCCGCTTTCCCAGCAATTCAGCTGGATTGTCCAAAATTTCTGGAAACCATGGAAGATCTGGCATGTGTTGCATTACTGCCTGGCTGGAGCTGACCCCGCTGATCCTTGCCTGCTCATCTGAATCTTCTTCAGCATCTTGGAAGAAGAAAAGTGTTGCTTTTAGCCTTTTGCATTTGCTGCTACGTCACTGATGATGCTACTTGGGTGGGGTAGAGGGAGACCCCGGGTTACTTGGAGCAGAGTGGATTGGGGAAGGGCCGCGTTTTGCAACTTGTTTGCCGTACCCTTAGCCATGTTTTTGGAGTGACTGAGAATTCTCTGGGGGTTTTTTTTGCACGATCTGGAGGGCTGTGATGTCCCAAAAATGTGTTGAAAAATCCAGAAAATGAGGACCACTTTCTCCTCTTCAGCAACCTCCCTGACTGTTCTCATCCTGAAGGCCTTGACTGGAGCAGAGAAGCCAGAGTCTCTCCTTTGCTCTCCTCCAAGTTTTCCGTTGTCTTGCTTTCTCATGTCGCAACCAACTCCTGGTTGAAAGCCCTCCAGCCTGTCCTGTTTCTGGCCACAAAGCTGAAATATAGCAAACTTGAGCTGGATCTCCCATCAGCCAGTGGTTGTGGAACCGGACCATAAAGATTTGGTCCCCTCCATCGGTATGTTTGCTTTGCCTGCATTAATTCTGCAAGCCATCCTGTACTCAGATGATGCTCTGTTCCTGGTGAATAAAACCTGTGCTTAAATGTGTTGGGATGCGGATGGATTTTGGATCTAAATGGCAGCCCTCACACCGGGTTTGCGGCTAAAAGATGAGCAGACACAAAAGGATTGAATTGATTCAATCCAATCACGGTTTAGAGCAGAGGGACAAAACTGGGAGGGCTGAGTCAGGCTCACGGTACCAATATGGGCTTTAAAGATCCAGATCAGTGTTTCTCAACTTTGGCAAACTTAAAGATGTGGCGTCTTTGATGCTCTCTGAACTTGGCTGTTTGCTTGCAAGAGTTTGGAAGCACTGCAAGCAAACTAGGGAACATCACAGTGCAACTGTGTTTATACAGGTATTCTTTGATTTATAACCACAATCAGGATTGGAAAAGTCATTGTTAACCAGTTACGTGAGGCATCATGTAATGGTACCTGATTTGACCACCTTTTTGCTGTAAGTGAATTCATTAAGTGAATCACCATCATTATTATTAATAATAATAATAAAGTTGGAAGGGACCTTGGAGGTCATCTAGTCCAACCTCCTGCTCAGGCAGGAAACCCTATACCATTTCGGACAAATGGCTGTCCAGTCTCTTCTTAAAAACTTCCAGTGTTGGAGTATTTACTGCTTCTGGAGGCAGGTTGTTCCACTGGTTAATTGTTCTAACTCTCAGGAAGTTTCTCCTTAGTTCTAGGTTGCTTCTCTCCGTGGTTAGTTTCCATCCGTTGCTTCTTGTCCTGTCTTCAGGTTCTTTGGAGAATAGCTTGACTCCCTTTTCTTTGTGGCAGCCCCTGAGATATTGGAACACTGCTATCCTGTCCCCCCTCGTCCTTCTCTTCGTTAAACTAGACATACCCAATTCCAGCAACTTATATGTTTTAGCCTCCAGTCCCCTAATCATCTTTCTTGCTCTTCTCTGCACTCTTTCTAGAGTTTCAACATCTTTTTTACATTGTAGTGATCAAAACTGGATGCAGTATTCCAAGTGTGGCCTCACGAAGGCATTGTAAAGTGGTATCAATACTTCATATGATCTTGATTCTATCCCTCTGTTAATGCAGCCTAGCACTTTTTTGGCAGCTGCAGCACACAGCTGGCTGCTATTTCAGTGATTGTTAAGTGAAACATCCTGTAACTGTGTCTTGTGGCCTTCCCTGCTGGCTTCTCCCATTGACTTTGCTTGTTGGAAGCCAACTGAGAAGGTCAAACACAGCAGTCATGGGATCCTGCAACCATCATAAATGCGAGCTGGTTGCCAAGCACCTGGATTGTGGCCATGTCCCTGCAGGGGCGCTGCAACAGACGTAAGTATGAGGACCATCTGTTTTATCTTTGACTGGTCACTAAATGAATGGTTTTAAGTTGAGGACTACCTTATGCAATGGATGACAGAAGACATGAGAAAAACTCACTCCTTCCTCATCTTCAAGAAACACACACAGAAACGATCTTTCTTTGAAAGATATTTATTATTAGGTTTCTGTCCCCACCTTTATGTTGTACACATCAAGGCTGCCTAGCCAATGCTGTCTCTTTGGATTTTCTCCACAACAACCTTGTAGAATGGCCTAGCCCAGGGGTAGGCAACCTCGGCTCTTTTATGACTCATGGACTTCAATTGCCAGAATTTCTGAGCCAGCTATGCTGGCTCAGGAATTCTGGGAGTTGAAGTCCATGAGTCATAAAAGAGCCGAGGTTGCCTACCCCTGGCCTAGCCAAAGTCTTTCATTCTAAGGCGGGACTAGAACTCACTGTCTCCCGGTGATTGGCCCAACGTCATCTTGTCAGCTTCCATACCTGAGGGAGAATCAGAACTCAGGATCTCCTGGTTTTTTTCTAGAGCAGATGCTATCTCGGAATCAGCTCTAAAAGGAATAAATATGAATGTAGAGAACTGAATGAAAAGGAACTTTGCCTGTATTGCCTATTTATTGTCACTGCTATTTCAGATTTCTACAGATAATATCTCTCTTTATATATATTCTGAAGGGGTATTTGCTTCTGTAATTACTTAATTGCTTCTAAGAACAGAAAAAGCAGTTTATAATGTACATTAGAAAGAGACTAATACTAGCATTCATTAAGTAAAAGCGCTGAAATCCTTAAGGTTCTTGAGGACTAGAGCCTTGCTTTAGGAAAAAAGAAAACAGACGTTTTTCAATTGATCGATGAAGCCAATGCCAGACTTTCAAGACTTTTTCCTTTTTAATATTGTGTTCTTTTTTATTTTTATTGTTCTCTCTCTTCCGGAAAAAGAAGAAGGCAGTTGACACCAAGATCTGAAGACCAGTAATTGCTAAATTTCTTCAAGCAGTTGAACTGATTTACCTTAAGATCAATCACTTTTTGGAGTCTAAAAGCTATCAATTTCTGGAAATCCAACAACTAAACCTTAAAGGGTAACATTCTCACTGTATTGGCTAGTCCAATCTTGGCCCTTATGCAGCAGAATTTTAATAAACATGCAACCTCAATTAAAACGATTGCAAAACAAAAACAAGGGCGATGGATCTATTAATGGTCTGTATTCAGGGGAGATTTTTCTATTTTTTTTTATTGTGGCTGGAAAAATAGGCTGCTGTCACATTCGAAAGGTTGGCAAGATTTATCCCAGGTGCTGGAGCAGCTGAGTATGTTTTATGCAGGCTCATAGCGGGCGAGTTCATTAATGCATCCGAAAAGCTGCTTTCTGCTTGGAGGATGCTGCAGCATAATGAGCACATCCTGGTTAACAGCTGTCCATATAAAACATCCAGCAACCTCTTTGACAGCTTGGCATCATTAGCAGACTTCGCTGAAGAAGACCCTGGAAAGTTAACTGACCTCTAGAAGAGGCAGGAAGCAGAGCTGATCTTGGCCTAAGTTGGCTTGGAAGACAGATTCCCTCTCTTTCCCTCTGCCTCATTCCCTCTCTTTTGTCCCTTCCTTATCTCTTCACCTCCTTCTGTGTCCCTCCTGCACACTCTCTCCCTTTCTGCCTCCTCCTCCTCTCTCCCTTTTCTTTCCTCTCTCCATGTTATTCTCTCCCTCTCTTCCTTTTCTTCTTTCTCCTCTCCCCCTTTCCTTCCCTCTTTCTGTTTCCCTCCCTCTCGCTTCCTTTTTTCTTCTCTCCTATCCTCTCCCCATTGTGCTCTTCCTTTTCTTCTTTCTCTATCCCTCTGTGTTCTTTTTTCTTCTTCCTCTCTCCCTCCCTCCTTCTTTCCATAGCTCGTTTCCCTTTCTTTCCTCTCTCTTGCTTCCCTGTTTCCCTCCCTCCCTTTTCTTCTTCATCTTTCCCTCCTTCCCCTTTCTTACCTTCCCCTTCTTTCTGTTGGAAACTGTGTCATATTTTTGAGTCTATAAGGTCTATCTGACCACACATTGGGCAAATGGCCACAAGCAGAGAAGGAGAAGGGTTTTCACGGGCTCCCCCTCCCTGTGTCTGTTTCTCACCTGCATTGTTGTTAATCCATCTCTGGCTTTAAGGCACAAAGGGGGTAATCTCTCTCCAGCCTCCCCTTTCCGTTCTTGTTACTCGAGTTCTCCCAAATACAATCAGTTTCTGAGCACTTGCTTCTTGATTAGAGATTCCAGGAATGTTTTTAACAAGTTCCACAGTTTTTTTTAAAAAAAAGGTTGAAACCCCATGATCTATATTATCAAACAAACCCAGAATGAGTCTGGTTGCACCTTTTCCAACTAACACATTTTATTACAGCATGCAGCTCAGAAAAGCTTATGCTTTTTAATAAAACGTGTTGGGAAAGACATTTGCAGCCTCTATTAACCTTCAAGCAGTACACTAAATTATTCTATTCTAGTATGCCTGTGTGAACATCCACCTGTTCAGCTCCTTCCGTGAAATGAAACGGAGCAGCTGAGAACAGGGAAAAACCTGGGGCCAGGTATGCATCAACTGCCCCCCAGATTTGCTAACCAGAATGCCTGTTTTCCTCACATTTTCCTCAATTCGGTGACTTCTTCATGGCAATAAGACTCCAAACCTGATTAGTCCCAGCAACAGTCATAGAATGGTAGTATCATGGGATTGGAAGGGATCTTAGAGGTCTTCTAGTCCAACCCCCTGCCCTGGGAGGAATACAAAGAAATGCCTGCTGAATTTATGCTTGAAAACCTCCAGTGATGCAGTTTCCATGATTCCAAGAGGCAGATTGTCCTCTGCTTCATAGTTCTCGTGGTCAGGAAATCCTTCCTTATTGATTAGGACAGTGGTTCTCAATCTGTGGGTCGGGACCCATTTGGGGTCGAACGACCATTTCACGGGGGTCGCCAAACAACGCAGTCCGCCATTCTCCCCCCCTTTTGCTTAGCTGTGCTACTCCCTTTTATTCTATTTTGCTTTTGAAAGCCAATAGAATAGACTCTCTTGAATAGAGTCTAATTCTATTGGCTTTCAAAAGCCAATAGGAATTGTCCAGGCTGTCTCTGCCCTGCTGAGCCAGCCAAAAGTCCCATTCTGCAAACGGTGCTGCACCAGTTGAGTAGTCCTCGACTTACGACCGGTTGAGTAGTCCTCGACTTATGACCGGTTGGGGGTCGCGGCATTAAAAAGGTTGAGAACCACTGGATTAGGAGTTTGGATTATCCCTCTATCAAGCTTCCATCTATTAGTTCTTAAGTTACCCGTGGACACTGAGAATAATTCCAGTTCCTCAGTATCCTTCTTGTATTATAGTGACTAAATCTGGACTCTGTTCAAGATTATACCACTGTTGATGCAGCCCAGGATTGCACTGGCCCTTTGGGCAGTTGCAGCTGCTGGCTCATGCTTTAATCTGTCAAGGACAATGTCTCCATAATAAAAACAGTCTTGAGGATCTAGGGTGCAGAAGGCTCTCCTGTTGTTGTTGTTCAGTTGCTAAGTCATGTCCAACTTTTTGCAACCCCATGGACCATAGCACACCAAACCCTCTCCCCAGTCTTCCACTGTCTGCCGAAACTGATGCCTGCCGCATCAATAACATTATCTAACCAGCTCACCCTCTGCCGTCCCCTTCTCATTTTGCCATCTATCTTTCCCAACATAAATCCTTTTCCAGTGAGTCCTCTCTTCTCATTTGGTGGCCAAAATAGTTGAGCTTCAGCTTCAGTTATCTGTCCTTCGAAAGAACAGTTCTTTTAGGATTGACTGGTTTGATCTCCTTGCAGCTCAAGGGACACTTGAGAGTCTTCTCCAGCACCACAACTCGAAAGCATCAATTCTTCCTTTATGGTCCAACTCTCACAGTCCTACATTACTACTGGGAAAACCATAGCTTTGACTTCCTGAGAAAAGTGATGTCTCTGCTTTTTAATATGCTGCCTAGGTTTGTCACTGTTTTCCTCCCAAGGAGCAAGCATTTTTCAATTTCATGGCTGTCTGCAGTGATCTTGAAGCCCAAGAAAATAAAATCTGTCCCTGCTTCCCTTTCTATTTGTCAGGAAGTGATGCCATGATCTTAGTTTTTTAATGTTGAGTTTCAAGCCAACTTTTGCACTGTCCTCTTTCTGTGGTGGAGGGCTCAACACTGGCTCATGTTTGGATCCTAGAAAGAGGGTTTGCCTAAATTTCAGATCCCCCCCCCCACTTTCTGAGCCCAGTGGATTTTCCCAAGAGTTATTTGCTTATCCATCTTTTGCATTTCACTTTGCTTCCCCAATCCCTGGGACTGCATTATGCCAAATAATGTTTACATCGGTAACCCTGTCCAAATCCCACATAAAAATGATTTACAGGCTATGTTGCTGTTTTCTCATTCTTGTAATTTATTATTCTTTAAAATGGACATGGGTGGGAAATGAGTTTCATTGCCAGCTGTGTCTTGCAGACAGATATAGTCTTATATGTTAAGTCCATTGCCCTGGCACTTTTCTGCAGGAAGTGCGGCTGTGTGCACGTTTCACACAACCGCCATTTTAACCTGGATGCGAATCTTCTGGAAGAGATAATGATGGTGGAAGAAAGCAGACGGCGGTCTTAGGAACTGTTAAAAAAATTTATTAAAATGTCCAGCAGTACAGAAACTGCAAAGGGTCTTGTTTTTTCTCCCCCACTTCCCCCCCATTTTTGGGAGGGGGGAACCACCCAAGGGGCAAGAGGGAGGGGTTACACACAGAGGAGGACTGGACACCGCAGTTATGTTGAAACAGCAGAGGTTGGAAAGGTGCTGACTGCACACATCGCACTCACACATACAAACACATCCACACTTATACATACACCCACAAGTCAAACCCAGTTTCAGATGTGACACATTTTGTTTGCAGGGAAAACAGTTTGGAAGCAATTGCGTTTGCAAAGGATGTGGTAGCCCAGAAGTTACCTCAGGTACAGGAACACCCACCAGAAGCTTCCAGCAAGATCATTTTAGGAGACAGGATTAGATTTCCTGCCACCTGTTCCTAGGTTGTTCCTCTCGCTAGTGTTGAGGGGGACCTCAAAGGTCATCTAGACTAACCCTCTGCCAGTGCTGGAAAACAGGTCCTCCAGTATGATTGTTCGGTAGTTCGAAGGTCTGTTTTTGAAAGCCAGCAACCAAGATAAGTCCACCATTTTAGGCACTGCTTTTTCCACTGAATAGATAGAAAAAAATTTGAGACAAATATAAAGATTTCCTCATGGACCTCTTTTCCCTCTCAAGGGCATCTCTGTGGTCATAAAAATTAAGATGGCAGCCTTGGCTACATGGCACAATCACGAGCGTGGCCACCATTTTGACTTTTTTTGACTCCTTCTTCCCTGCAGATGCCACTCCTGATCCAACTTTGCTTCACTAGATCTTTACATGGCTGGCTCAGGAATTCTGGGAGTTGAAGTCCACAAGTCATAAAAGGGCCACTGTTCCCCACCCCTGCTTTAGGTCTTAGCTTGGAAGCAAGTCCCACTGGTATCAATATATGTGGATACAAGGGGAACAGGAAGTCCTAGTCCTACACCTACAACCATTTAGTGACCGTTCAAAGTTACAACACTACTGAAAAAAGTTACTTACAACTAGTCCTCGCACTTAAGACCATTGCAGCTTCCTGCAATCAAGTAATCAAAATTACGGGAGCTTGGCAACTGCCTTGTATTTACAATAGTTGCAGCATCCTGGGGTGGACTTCAGCTTCCCGAATTCCCCGGACAGCCTAAATTAAAGTATACTGTGCAGCCAATTCAAGCTTTTCTCTAGGGCTGTGCCCTGCTCACACCTGTTGACTGAATTTTATCTAGTGGCCACCGATGTTGGGAGTTGTTATGCTCACAGATCTGGAAGGCCACACAGTTTCACCACTGCGGCCTTAGGATGCAGAGGCCATTGAGAGATTTTTGTCAAGGCCAGCCTACATCTCCTTGTAGAGAAAGCCATCATGGCAAGCAAGCTTCCAATTAACACATGCAGCCACACCGCTAAGGATGTCCCCAGGGAGGGTCAAAAAAGTCAAGATGGCAACAGCAGCGTGGTTAAAGTTCTATGATGCGTGTAAAAAAGGGGCAGGGCTTCCTTCATACAGTCACGTCTGCCATTTTGATTTATTTTTTTTATCCTCCCTGTGGACACCCCTGGACAGAGCCAGATGCAAAAATGGATGGAATTATGTTTATAGAGGCCAAAAAAAAAAAAGAAAAGAGGGTAAGAGGGGGAAGGCGAATGAAGATTTTCTGTTATTATACTCTATAGCAGTATAAACTCAATTTCACTGAGGGCCGCATCAGCATTGCAGTTGCCCTTGGGGGGCCAGGTGGGTGTGGCCAGGGTGGGTGCGGCCTACTGGGTGGGCATGAATGGAGTGGGTGTGGCCTACTGGGTGGGCATGGCCAGCTCTACATCGTTTGCGTCAAGGGTGCCTGTGGGGGCCTGGGCAGGAGTGGGACAGATCTGAGGGTCTCTGGCAGAAGGGGGGGGGATCGGGGCAAGAGCCAAGGAATGGTCCATTTCTTCATTCCTCACAAAGGGTGACACCTCCTCAGCATGCACCCAGGGGGCGGGGCCAACGCAGCAGGGGCTGGTTCCTCACTGTTTCTGGACAGCCTTGTGGAGCTAAGACTGAATGCATTTCAGCATAGATAGCCACCACAAAATTGTACATTGGCTCCCGGCTGGCCTGGGCCAGGACCAAGGCCAAGGCAGCAGGGGCCGTTTCCTCACTGTTTCCAGGATGGCTTCGTGGGCCACATAAAACCACTTCGCAGGCCGCATCTGGCCCCCGGATCTTGTGTTTGACATGCCCGCTCTATAGAATCGAATTCTAGAACACATTGTGGCACCTGGTTCCTCCTCACCTACAATTAGTCCTCACTTAATGACTCTTCAGTGTTACAACAGATTGACGATGACCCATTCTCAAAGTTATGACAACTGCAACCCTGCTGTAGTCATGTGATACGTTTTGGGAACTTGCCAACCAGCTTGCATTTACAACCTTTCACAATGTCTCTCATCATATGACTATATTTTAAAACTTTTTTTTTTTTTTTTGCCATTTTCCAGCAAAAAAGACTTTGGATATGCTGGATTCACTTACAAACCACAGGATTTGCTTTATGACCATGGTGACTCATTTTACAACCACCATAAAAACTTTTGTAATATCGAGTTAGGTCACGTAGTCATCCATTTAACAACTGCAATGACTGATGAACAAAATTCTGGGTCTAACTGTGATCGTTAAGTGAGGACTAACTATAGTCTAACTCTAAGGGCTGATGTTAAGGAAAGTGAGGTGTGGCACAGAGAAAATCTAGATCGGGTAGGCAACTTTGGCTCTTTTATGACTCGTGGACTTCAACTCCCAGAATTCCTAAGCCCAGTCGGCTCAGGAATTCTGGGAGTTGAAGTCCACGAGTCATAAAAGAGCCAAGGTTGCCTACCCCTGATCTAGATCATGTTTGATTTAGAGATCAGACTCAGCAGTGTCCCCAAGGTCAAAAAAGTCAAGATGTAGCCACGCTTGTGTTACTGAGCTCCCTCCTTCCATTTTATTGCCTGTAAAAAGAGGCAAGGCTTCGATCACAGACTTCTCTGCAGATGCCTCTGGATTGAAAGTTTCCCATTTTAACCAGTTAATTTAATTTACGTTTGAATGAAAAATAAATTTAGATCAAGGGGACGTTGCTGACAGAGGGCCTTGTGCTTTGCGGGGGCAAAGAGAGCAAACAACCAGGACTACCATTTATTTGGGTTGCCACATCCTTCATGTCCATCAGATGGCAGCAAAGAGCAAACCCAAGCACCTTCCTGCCATCTAGTGTGTTACTTCAGTTTTGCAACCTAGTCCTAAGAACAAGAACAATGCAAAATTCCTTAGATCTGCAAAATTTAAACAAAAGAAGAACCAAGGAGACTTGAGAAAGTATCACTAGATCTGACATTTTCATGACCTGTTTTAAGGTCACGCTCTAGGATCAGACTTCCTAGAGCAGTGGTGACGAACCTATGGCACAGGTGCCAGAGGCAGCACTCAGAGCCCTCTCTGTGGGCATGCGCACTGTTGCCCCAGTCCTAGGCCTTCAGCTGGGTTTTATAAAACCTTTTTGCTTTAGGCCTCTGCCACCGTGTACAAAAAAAAGGAGGTTCAATCAATAAGTCAATTTCAACTTCTCGCTGGAAAAAAAAAGATCTTGCAAAGTTGGAATTGACTGATTGAACTTTTTAGTCCCACCCAGTCTGCCATTACCACCACAGCCATGCCCACCCAATGGGCCATACCCATCCAATGGGCCACACCCACCTGGCACCCGACGATGCATAAGTGGGTTTTGGGTTGCAGTTTGGGCACTCAGTCTCTAAAAGGTTCGCCATCACTGTTCTAGAGACAATATACTCATATGAATATAGCTGCTAGGCTGGGCAGCATCCATTTTAATCTCTCATCAGTGGCCCAAGATTGTGCTATGTCAGAGCTGTGGGGCATGGTGGGAAATTCATGACACCTTCTCAACCTTAGCCATTTTAAGATGTGTGGACTTCAGTTCCCAGAATTCTCCAGCCAGTTAAGCTGAAGTCCAGGAATCCTAAAGCTGCCAAGGCTGAGAAACATATACTATGTTTCTTCCCCATCCTAACGATGTTTCAAAGAAGTAATAAAATGAAAATGAGATCAGAAAAGGGGCGACTTGAAATTTCTGAGGAAGTGGCCTAGTTCATGGAGAATCCCAGACCACATTTGAAGAAGAGCTATGCTTCCCTGGAAGGATTTGCAGGCTAAGGAACTTAGTTTCCTAGGTGGTTTATGCCACAGGCCTGTAATGGTGTGTGAGAATGGCCTTGTGAGACGGGAGAGGAAGCCACAGACTGGGCAAGTGCTCGGTTTCCCATGGTTTCTGTCCTTCTGTGGACTGAGGCATCTTTTACATCCTGGTTATCCAATCTATAGCTCTCCCTCTTATCTGCCAAAGCCATTCCCACATACCAAGGTCTCCAAATTTTAGGACTTGTGGACTTCAACTCCCAGAATTCCTCAGCCAGCCATGTCTCAGGGCACTTTCTTTAAAAGTGGGAATGACAGATGTCATCCATCCCTGGAACAGATGGCAATCAAATAGAATCAGCCTCACCTTTTCCCCTTGGATAAATCAAAAGCTAGCTAAATAGCAGCAAGAGAGAACTGGCAGCAAAGAGAATGTCTTAAACCAGCTATGTTCAATTCAGCTACCTCCAGATAGATTGGACTACAATTCCCATCACCTGATCAGGCCCAAGCTGGTGGGACAACAAAACCTTCGGAAGGGGCAAGTGAGGCCACTTGAATCTTGTGCTGAGAAAAATGTCTTCCTTTATCTTCTCTAAAATTATGCAATTTTTTTTTTTGCAAAGCCTTGTTCTTCTTTTGTTACTTTGCAGAAGGTTCTAATGTTGCTGACTGTGGGGGGGGGGCAGGCTCGGGGTGAGTTGGGGACTAAGAAGGCCAAAGCAGAACCTCCAACTCCCCAATCATTGGGCAATTTATTTGCCCCTCTGAATTTTAAGCCCCCGTTTCCCAGAAGATCTTTGCAAGCAAGACGAACTTTTATAACTTCTCTTTTAAAAACGAGAGCAAATTCTCAGAAATTAGCGCCCCAGTTTTGCTGGAGGTAGGGGTGGGGGGCGGAGGCATGAGGAACATGCTGACCTGACTGGAATCATTTTAAGTGCCAGGTTTTCAGCATGTCTGCATGAATGCTAGTGGGCATGTGTCGCACGCAACTGTGCCATCCTGCAGCGGGCCCTGGGTAGAGATACGAGAGGGAAAGAAAAGGCAATCAGCCACTCCCATCACACATGGAAACCCCGTCACATCCTGGATGGTCGGGAGGAAGATGGAGGAGGAGGAGGGGGCTGGAGGTACGGGAAGGGATCAAAGCTTGTGCTTCCATTGGGGTCAGAGGTTAAAAGTAGTTGCTGCCATCCTCTGCCCAGTCCAGCTTTGGACGCTGCTTCTGGTGTTTCCTCCGCTCCTTGCGGGATTTGTGGTGGTGATGCTGCCGGCGGTGATGACGGTGATGCCGCCGGGTTCTGTGGGACCGTCTGGCTATAAGGAATCAACAGCCAGGAAAGAGGGAGGCGTTAGTCACTCAGCCCAGACTAGGTGGCAAGTGCAACAAGGGCTAGCTACTACCACAGTTCTACATGCAGGAAGTCCTCGTTTAACAACTGCCTCGTTGAGCGACCATTTGCTAATTACGGCGGCGATGAAAAAACTGACTTTGCAACCAGTCCTTGCCGTTATGACCTTTGCAGGTCTGTAAGGCCGAGGAAAAAGTTGAACTAAGATCATAAACATAATTACGGTTTCGCTTAGCAACCATTTCATTTTAGTGGCTGAGCTGCAGATGCCAATTGTGGTTGCTAAACGAGGACTACCTGTCCTCAACTTTTCTAAAAGACATTGCCTGCACAAACAATACACATCGAGAGCCAACTGGGCAGAAGGGCAAAGCTGCTGGACTAGAAACCAGGAGGTTCTGAGTTCTATTCTCTCCTTGGGCAGGAAAGTTGGGTGGGTGGCTTTGGGATAGTCCCTCTCTCCTAGCCCGTCCCACCCGCACGACTGTTGTCACGGGAAGACGAGGCAGAAGCCTCATGAGCACCATTGGTAGTTTTACAAACAAAAATGGATTATAAATCAAATAAATAAGCAACTCACCGATCCATATCACATATTCATTTGTCTACCTATGTTTCTCCCAGTATCAGCCCCACCCACCCCCACATTTCCTTCCTGAATTAGGGGTGAGCACCCAGCTGTCCCTTGGCTGATTTCAGAATGAAGGCAGGTCACACCTTGAGAATGGGAGACCACTAGGAAATATCATGACTATCGGAGCAGGAAGTGGAGAGAGGGAAGGGAACAGAAGGGAAGGGAAGGAAAGGAAAGAAGGGAGAGAGGGAGGGAGGGATCAAAAAAGGGAGGGAGGGAGGGAGAGAGGAAAGAAATATATACCATTTTCATATTTTTTTATCAAGAATTGAGCTAATTTACCGTGTGTGTGTGTGTGTGTGTGTTACCTTTCAAGAACTTTTCTCCCTGTACCCACATATTCTGGTGTGCCTTTCTCCCATCCTTTCCCTCCCCATCCCACCTGCTCTTTTTCTTTTTCAACAAAAGAGCTCTCCCAGTCCAACCCTGGATGGTGCTTGTTCTTAGCACCAAGTGAGCCCTTTCCAGGTTTCCTTCCTCAGACCACCTGCCAGCCTGCCCAGCCAAGAGGGAACAAAGAGAAAGGGAGATTTTCTGCCCCTCCTAACCAGCCGTTTCCACCTTTTTGTCCCTGAAAGTGACGGCAGGAACTCACGTTTTGTGCAGAGGACCTTGGGGTTCTCCCACAGGCCGTTGACGTGACATTTGATGGTGGGCAAATGTCTTTGGAGGAAGCCTTCTGTGCACTGGTATCGGATGGTCGAGTGCACGCTGTACTTCTCCTTCTTCTTTCCAATGGGGGAAGCGTTTTCCACCAGAGGGGGTGGCCCACACAGCACTACAAAGACCATACAAGTTGTAGACAGGAAGGCGTGGAAAACCTGCCTTACAACAGCTGTTGACTGGCTTTGTCAGGCATTTCAAAAAGGTTCCTTCATGTTACTTTTTTTCCCCCTTTGAATTTTACAGTTTTAGGCTTATGATTTCCAGCGCAGAACAATTTATTTTTTCTTGGACATTTTCATCCTATTTATTAGGAATCACAATTTAAATGACACCAGCACCCGTTGGTATCATAAGGCAACAATTCTGCAAAACTCTATTTAACCTTCGAGCAAGCGGTGCTTTGGTGCACGGAGTGCGCTATTGCCACTTACAACTTCAATAAGCTGGCAGTCACACAACTTGCTCACCCTGGTAGGCCTTTGCTCACTTTGGTAATATTATCAGTTTCCTGAAGTCTGCGGCTATAATAATAATATCCTTTTAGTGACTTGCAAGGTCTGATTGTTCACTACTCAACTGACTTTGCGGAGGTGTGTTTTTGAAATGCGTAGAAAGAAAAGGTTCTACAGCAGGGGTGTCAAACTCAATTTCATTGAGGGCCGCATCAGCATTGCGGTTGCTCTCAGGGGGCCGGGTGGGTGTGGCCTACTGGGTGAGCGTGGATGGAGCGGGTGTGGCCTACTGGGTGGGCATGGCCAGCTCTACATTGTTTGCGTCAAGGGTGCCTGTGGGGGCCTGGGCAGGAGTGGGACAGATCTGAGGGTCTCTGGCAGAAGGGGGGGGGGACCGGGGCAAGCGCCAAGGCATGGTCCATTTCTTCATTCCTCACAAAGGGTGACACTTCCCCAGCATGCACCCAGGGGACGGGGCCGACGTGGCAGGGGCTGGTTCCTCGCTGTTTCCAGACAGCCTTATGGAGCTAAGACTGAATGCGTTTCAGCATAGATGGCCACCACAAAATTGTACATTGGCTCCCTCCCTCCCGGCTGGCCTGGGCCAGGGCCAAGACAGCGGGGGCCGTTCCCTCACTGTTTCCAGGATGGCTTCGTGGGCCACATGAAACCAATTCGCGGGCCGCATCTGGCCCCCGGGCCTTGTGTTTGACATGTTTGTTCTACAGCAACAAGCAAAATTTATCCGATTTTATACTCATTGTGTATTTTGGAAGTCTTTTCAAACGGATGTACTGCCCTCTCCTTTGAGGCTAATGAGAGCACCCTGTTCCCCCCCCCCCCAAAGAAGCTTCTGAACACCAGATCACATTGCATGGAGGGCCCTACAACTTGCCACGGCCAACTAGCCACAACAGGACAACTTGCTGCAGGACAATGCAACAATTCAATTTAATTATTTAAAATAATTAAAAGATTACTTTCCTGGCATAATAAAGTAATCTTTTCATTATTTTAAATAATGATGCCAGAAAAAAATTGATAAACAAAGTATATGTTTGCTTTTACATGTGATAACATTTGCACAACATTCGAAAAAGGAAGAAATACCATCAGAGGAAGAAATAATTAAAAATATATTAGATTGTGCGGAAATGGACAGACTTACTCTGAAGTTGAAAGAAAAAGAGGAAACAGAATACTATCAGACTTGGGACTTGTTTTATCAATGGCTGGAGAAAAGAATAAAGGATTAGGAATGAAATTTGTATTAGTGAACGATAAACTCAGACAACACGTTGTTGAATAAGTACTATTGAATTGTATAGAAAAAAATAATAAACATTTTATAAAAAAATAAAATAAAAAATTTACTTTGATTTTTGTCGTTCACATTTCATTTTGTTCCTCCTTAGGCATCCTTTCTTTAATGATTCCTTTCCTGGGGTGAGTTGTTTGTAGCAAGTTGTCTATGGCGAGTTGTCAAAGACCCCCTACAGATAGTCCTTGGCTTATAAGCACAATTGAGCCTGGACTGTGGTTGTTAAGTCATTGAGGTCATTAAGTGTGTCACCATGTGATTATTTTTACGAGTCACTGCAGTCGTTAAACAAATCACATGGTTGTTAAGTGAATCCAGTATATCTAATGAGTGGTTTTTGCCATCTTCTGCCAGAAAACAGTAACAAAATTGTGGTCACATGACTTCAGGATGCCGCAATTGGTCATAAACGCAAGCCGGTTACCCAGCACCTGAAATGCGATCACATGACCACTTCGAGGATGAGACGTAAGTAAAGGCAGTCCACGACTTACAACAGTTCATTTAGCGACCGTTCAATGGCATTGTAAAAAGTAACTTATGACCGTTTTTCATGCTTACCACCGTTGCAGCATCCCCATGGTCACATGATCAAAATTCAGGTACTTGGCAACTGGCTCATAGTTACGATGGTTGCAATGTCCCGGGGTCACGTGATCACCTATTCCAACTTTCTGACGAGTAAAGTCAGTGGGGATGCCAGATTCACTCAACAACTGTATTACTACCAAATGCAGTGATTCACTTAACAGCCGTGGCAAGAGAGGTTGTAAAATGGAGAAAAAATCATTTAACAAATGTTTCAATTAGCAACAGAAATTTTGAGGTTGTAAGACAAGGACCACCTGTAACATTTGTTGTGTCTGTCATAATTTTGAAGGGTAATTAAGCCACCATGAGGATGACCTGCTGGCACTGATGGTATTACCTAGATGGGTAATGAAATGTCTGCAAGAAAACAGCCACGCTTAGAGAGCACCAAGGACCCCACATGTTCATATTATTGCCAAAAAAAATGACATTGAAGTGTCCCTGTAAGTCACCAGAGATGCTGGATTTGTTTTTGCCTTCACTATTTTCCTCCTGAATTTAATCAGACTCAAGTCTCTCTCTGTGGATATTTCTGCATTCAGTGATACTGATTCAAATCTGAGATTGCTCTGCTTTACAAAATGCGATAAGGGAACAAGATGAATCTCTGCCTTGGAAGGTTTACAATCTGTGTTTTATCATTGTAAGAGATGCAGGAGAGGGAATCACCGCCTTTACAAATCTGGGTTTAAAGGAAAAAATAATCTGAATTCTGAAGACCCACTCAAGGGGTTTTCTTTCTGCTTAAGCAATTTATATCTTCAGATGTTCTAGGACAGGGGTGTCAAACTCAATTTCACTGAGGGCCGCATCAGCATTGTGGTTGCCCTTGGGGGGGCTGGGTGGGTGTGGCCAGAGTGGGTGTGGCCTACTGGATGGGCATGGCCAGTTCTACATCATTCGCGTCAAGGGTGCCTGTGGGGGCCTGGGCAGGAGTGGGACAGATCTGAGGGTCTTTGGCAGAACGGGATGGGCCTGGGGCAAGTGCCAAGGTATAGTCCACTGGGGCAAGTGCCAAGATGGCCACCACAAAATTGTACATTGGCTCCCGGCTGGCCTGGAGCAGGGCCAAGGCAACAGGGGCTGTTCCCTCACTGTTTTCGGGATAGCTTTGTGGGCCACATGAAATCACTTTGTGGGCCACATCCGGCCCCCGGGCCTTGTGTTTGACATGTCTGTTCTAGGACCTTTTATAAATCTAACCGATGCCAAGGGGCCCATTTGGGGATGAAGTTATACTCCAGTACTTGGGATAGATGGGGAAGGGGGGATTTCTCTATTTAATTACCAACTTTTATTAGAGCTAATATATCATTAGCCCTGGAAATGGAAGACCCATTTCTCAAATCTGTCACAAACAGCTGGAGGTTAATGTGACTTTTCCAATAAGCAATGGAGGGTCTTAATAGTTTTAAATGGGAAGACTTTCAAAGGCAAATTAACATAGTGGGAGGAAACAGCCCCAAAGGGGATTATTTAATTCCTGCCTCCACCAAATGGAAAACAGAGAATTTAGGATCTCTGAGTAAGAACACCCAGTGGTTTTTGAAAAAAAAAAATCCCTGACGTGGGAAAGCCACAATTGAGCCTAAAATTTCTCTTGTTAAGTGAGACATCGGTTAACTGAGCTTTGCCCCGTTTTACCACCTTCCTTGCCTTAGTTGTTAAGTGAATCACTACAGTTGATAAGATAGTAACCCGGATGTTAAGTGAATCTGGCTTCCCCCATTGATATTGCTTGTCAGAAAGTCGCAAAAGGTGATCACATGATCCTGGGACCACGGCAACCGTCCTAAATATGCCGAGCATCTGAATCTTGATCAGGTGACCATGGGGATGTTACAAAGGTTGTAAGTGTGAAAAACAGTCGTAAGTCACTCGTTTCAGTGCCATTGTAACTTTGAATGGTCACCAAATGAATTGTTGTAAGACGAGGACTATCTTTACAGATCGTTCTTGACTTACAACCTATAAATTTGAAGTTACGATGGACCTCCCTAGGAGTACTTAGGATCTGGATTTGAAGTTCCAACAGTTACCATTCCCTGCATGGTCACTCAGCAATTGGGCTGCATTGACAACTATTTGCAGCATCCTAGGATCGCATTTCCATGCTGCATGGCATTTTGCTGAAAACCAACATTGACTTCCATTTTTTTGCAAAACCGTATCCATAGTGAATCATCAGATCACGTAAAATGACTATAGTGTTTACTTAATTATTTGTTTAACAACCACTGTAAAAAACATTGTTTAATTGTGTTGGTCATAGGGGGGTGACTTAATTTACGACCATCACGAGTTATAACCATGTGGGCAGGCTCTATAACTTGAGGGCACCCAGCATTTAGATCCAGGCTTCTCTTCTGCTCAGTAATTGTTTGGAGTGTAGGAAAGTGTCAAAGAACATGAGGATGGATTTGAAGAAAAGAGATGATAACATGTGAAAATAGGAACCTAGCCCAGGGAAACAGGAAGCTTTGAGAAAGAAACTCAAGTCTGCTCCACCTTGACTCTTCTTGATACAGGTTAACTCAACTGAACTGCAATTACGTCAGCTTATGACAGGAATGGAGTCTGCCTATTAAGTTCATACGTTGAGACATCATAAAGTGGGTCACCACATGACAGGGCCTGTTTTGATAACCTTTTTAGTGGCAGTTGTTAAACGAACACCACAGTCATTAAGTGAACTCATTGTTCACTAGGGCAGTGGTTCTCAATCTGTGGGTCGGGACCCCATTTGGGGTCGAATGACCATTTCACGGGGGTCGCCAAACAATGCAGTCTGCCATTTTTTCCCCCTTTTCCTTAGCTGTGCTATTCCCTTTTATTCTATTGGCTATTCCCTTTTATTCTCTTGAAAGTCCCATTCTGCAAACGGTGCTGCACCAGTTGAGTAGTCCTTGACTTACGACCAGTTGGCCAGTAGGTCACGGCATTAAAAAGGTTGAGAACCATTGCACTAGGGGCTATTTTTGCTGGAAACCAGAAGTAAATGCTATTTTGGGGGCAAAAGCATTGTAAATTGCAGTCACGTGACAGTGGGACGCTGCAAACAGCTGTAAATGCGGCTTGGTTAGCCAAAATGAAGTCATGTGACCACAGGGAGAGGGAACCGGTCACAAATTGAGGACCACCTGTATAAGGAGAGTAAGAGAAATGGGCTGATAATCCTGTGAAAAACAGCCAGTGGGGTTTCTCCCAAGGTCCACTCAAAGAAAGAAGTAAAAAATAAATAAAAATGCATGCCTTTATTACCTGTATCTTTTTTGCAGACATACGGGAGTTTGTAGTTGCATGGGACATCGTTCCATTTGCCAGTCTCATGGGACACCAACACCACGCAATCCTCGCCGCCGGCAAAGAAATTATCTGGCTGGTTTTCACGCCAGTTCTCGTATTGCTAGCAAACAACAGAGAATGGCACATAAGTTAAAAATAGTTCCCCAAATTGCACCGTCATCACCCCTTCCTTTTAATTCTTCTTCTGGATCAGGAATCTTGACAACTTTAAGACTTGTGGACTTCAGCTCCCAGAATCCCTCAGCTAGCGTGTCTTAAAGTTGCCAAGGTTGGATCATGCATGCTCAAAAGGGGTAGAGCATGCATTGCATCAGCACAATGCTGCTTTTATAATTTGCTGCTTGGGTTGTGTACCTCCCGGACACCACTAATCTAGTAGGAAAATGTCTTGTGTCATTTCCACCACGTAGTGGATTCTACAGGGTGTCAGCCAAAAAGTCAAGATGGCAGCCACAACAGTAGGATTGAAGCTCTGTCTGTGTTTTTTTTTTTAAATGGGCATTGCACATAAAACATGCCACTCACATAAAAACAGGCAGGCCTTTGATTGTACTGTTGTGTACCATTTCACTGCACCTGGCTTCCTTGCAGTTCCCATCTTTTATTTTTATTGATTTTATTGTAATATCTTTGATTACTGTGAGCCACCCACAGAGGTTGAAAGCGGAATATCAATTTTTGCTATGCATTCCAGTATTCTGTCCATTGATTGCAGCTTCCTATTGATTCAGAAAGAGAAGAGCTTTCTCCATAACCTGGTCCTTTTTAAGCTCAAATCTGGGAAGATTGTCTGCAAGGGAGAGACTTTACCTCCAGGCCAGGCTGGGTTTAAGCCCTTGGTTCTCCTATCTAGCTTGGTGTGGTCCAGTGGTGGCGAACCTATGTCATGGGTGCCAGAGGTGGCACTCAGAGACCTCTCTGTGGGCACGCGTGCCGTTGCCCCAGTCCTAGGCCTTCAGCTGGGTTTTATAAAACCTTTTCGCTTTAGGCCTCCGCCGCCATGTGCAAAAAAAAAAAGGTTCAATCAGTCAATTTCAACTTCTCACGGGAAAAAAAAAGATCTTGCAAAGTTGGAATTGATTGATTGAACTTTTTAGTCCGACCCAGTCTGTCATTACCACCGCAGTCATGCCCAGCCAATGGGCCACACCCACCCAATAGACACACCCAGCCAACGGGCCACACCCACCCAGCACCCGATGATGCATAAGTGGGTTTTGGGTTGCAGTTTGGGCACTCGGTCTCTAAAAGGTTCACCATCACTGGCGTGGTCTGTTGCAACAGATGTCAGGTGCAAGAAATTTATTTATTTATTTACCAAATTTATATGGCAGCTCACTCACCTTCAGTGACTCTGGGCAGCCTACAAACAATAAAAACCCAATATACAAAGAGTAAAAACAACAGCCCCCCCATGCCCCTTTGAAATAGGATCCAAAGGAACCCTTCAGGATAAGGCTCAAAGGTATTACGAGTTTATTTCATGCTATCTATTCACAAGAATCTGAATTACTGACGGTCAAGGCGAATTGGCACCAAATAAGAGTCATTGCAGAATAACAGAATTGGGAAGGACCCTGGAGGTCTTCTAGTAGTAGTCCAACCTACTGCTCAAGCAGCAGATCCTATACCATTCCAGGCAAGTGACTGTCCTGTCTCTCCTTGAAAACCTCCAGTGTTGGAGCACCCACAACTTATGGAGGCAAGCCATTCCATTGATTAATTGTTCTCCCTGTCAGGAAATTTCTCCTTAATTCCAGGTTGTTTCTCTCCTTGATTAGATTCCATCCGTTGCTTCGTGTCTCGCCTTCTGGTACTTTGGAAAATAGCCTGACTCCCTCTTCTCTGTGGGAGCCCCTGAGATATTGGAACACTGTTACCATGTCACCCCTGTCAAAGTCAACGGACTTAAGAGGAACTGAATTTAGGTCTCTTACAGGGGCATAGAGATTCAAGACACAGGATGCATTTGGTCCTGCCCTGGGGCATAGAACGGTCATCGCCTATCTGGGAGAATTTCCCAACTTCACTCTTGGCTGCTTCAATTGGTAAGACTCAACCCAGGGACCTGCATGCAACAAAGTTGCCTCAACCCAGACTGAATCTCCCCTTCCAGAGACTCACCAATCCGGTGTTGTCCGTCCATTGGAAATCCTGTTCCACGATCCGATCATTGAGGCCGATCCAAGTGTTCTCGTGGCCGAAACCTGAAGGGGAGAAGAGCTTGGAGTAGGAACAATGCATTTCTCAGGGGCTTGAGTTCTTCCTCGATTATTGATTTGCTTTATGGATCGGCAGCTGTCTATAGGAGGCTCCAATATTCCAAATGGGGTAGGATGGATTGGGTGGGGTTTTGTAAAGAAAAAGGCCTTGTGCATGTGTTTGTGTGTGCGTCTGTGAACAACCTGCACAACCACATTGGGGTGGTTGCTTTTTGCTGGAGCTTCTGGACAAAACCCACTAGCATTAGCTACTGTGGACACTGGCCACCCATGGGGTATCTCTGCTGTCATTACTAAGGCCCTGGCAGCTTGTAAGAGCTTTGGATATCATCTTGCTGAGTATGCATGCTTTTTGTGTTACACTTTTAAATTTGTTTGCTTAAGCTAATAATAAAGTTTAATATTCTTTCATTCACTGGAGTGTTAATTGTTTCTGGATCCAAACGAACAAGTTGCCTGAGCACTTGATCAACCGCCCTTACATGTGGCAAAACTCCCCAGAAATAGGTGGTGCAATGACCACATTCTGTGATGTGTGAAGCAGTGAACTTGCACTGTCCCATAGCTTTTCTCTCTTAAGAGTAGAGTAGAGTAGAGTAGAGTAGAGTAGAGTAGAGTAGAGTAGAGTAGAGTAGAGTAGAGCTGGAAGGGACCTTGGAGGTCTTCTAGTCCAGCCCCCTGCTCAAGCAGGAGAACCTATACCATCTCAGATAGGTGAATGTCTAGTCCAGTGGTTCTCAACCTTTTTAATGCCGCGACCCCCAATCAGTCGTAAGTCGAGGACTACTCAACCAGTCGTAAGTCGAGGATTACTCAACTGGTGCAGCACTGTTTGCAGAATGGGACTTTTGGTGGGCTCAGCAGGGCAGAGACAGCCTGGACAATTCCTATTGGCTTTTGAAAGCCAATAGAATTAGACTCTATTCAAGAGAGTCTATTCTATTGGCTTTCAAAAGCCAATAGAATAAAAGGGAGTAGCACAGCTAAGGAAAAGGGGGAAAAAATGGCGGACTGCGTTGTTTGGCGACCCCCGTGAAATGGTCGTTCGACCCCAAATGGGGTCCCGACCCACAGGTTGAGAACCACTGGTCTAGTCTCTTCTTAAAAATCTCCATGATGGAGTGCCCACAATTTCTGGGGGTATCTTGCTATGGTTCCCCTTTTCTCTCCCTCTTTCAGAGTTCCCACTTACTGCTAATGAAATTATGTTCTTCCCAGGAGTGAATGCTGGTGAGATGTCCTGACCGACGTCGGCAGTCCCTCTCCGCGTCTTCCCACGAGCGCCGATGCGCAAAGTAGCGATAGCAGTGACCCTGGAACTTACGCCATGTGTGGTCGCAGCCTTCTGTGTCTGAAGGGAGGAAAAAGCATCAAAAGGGGCACAACTAAAAGGTCAGCTTTATCCTCTTTTTAACGAGTGCACCAATTTACAGCTGACAAACGGAAGAGCTGTTGGAAGATATTATCATGCTGGGAAGCAGTGTGATCACTTATGGCATTTTCTAGCAAGTGAAACTGCAATAGGATGAAGAGAACTAATGACTCTCCCTGCATTAGCGCTAGACAGGTTATAGGTAGTCCTCAATTTACAACCATTTGAAATTACGGTGGCACTGGAAAAAGTGCCTTATGACCGGGTTTTGCACTGACGACCATTGCAATATTGCTAAGGTCATGTGATCAAATTTTGGGCGCTTGGTAATAAGCATGTATCTATGATGATCGCAGCATCCCAGGGTCGTGCGGTTACTGCTTGCGACCTTTCTAATTTGCTTCCGACAGGCAAAGTCAATGGGGATAGCTGGATTCACTTAATGACCGCATGATTCACTCAATAACTGCAGTCATTTGCTTAACAACTCTGGCATAAAAGGTCGTAAAGTCAGCGACGCCTCACTTAACAATCCCCTTGCTTAGCAATGAAAAGTCTGGTCCCAGTTGTGCTTTTAAGTCAAGGATTATCTGAATATCTTATGAAAAGAGCCAGTTTGGCTAGAAACTGGGTGACTCCGATTTCTAGTCCTGCCTTGGGAAGGGGATTGGGCCAGTCCCTCTCTCCCACCCCTAGGAAGGAGGCAATGGCAAACTATGTCTGTAACCAGGCCAAGACAATGGCAAGAACTACTCCAGGCAGTCACCAAGCTCAACCCTGACTTGAAGGCACATCCACACACACACACACACACACAAAATCTTAGGACAGATTGTTTTTCCTCCACTGTAGTCCCTCCATTTGTATTTGGGGCTTGATTTGTGGGACTGTCTTCGGTCATCATTTCCCATTTCTTCCAAGCCAACCACGTTACAGCAGATTTCTCCATCAAGATCATCAGACAGAGCTTAGGCCACCTGCTCTTCTTGACAAGGGCCAACCTCAGGAATAATCTTTCCGCCAATTTGCCCTGACCAGGGTGTCCATAGGGAGAATAGGGGTTCACTTATTAGACAAATGAGGACTGCCTGTAAATCACTTTCTAGATCAAGGGTCTTCAAACTTGGCAACTTTAAGACTTGTGGGCTTCAACTCCCAGAATCCCCCAGCTAGCGTGTCTTAAAATTGCCACAGTTGGATATGCCTGTTCTAGATCATGCATGCTCAAAAGGGGTGGAGCATGCATTGCTGGCTGGCTGAGGAATTCTGGGAGTTGAAGTCCACAAGCCTTAAAGTTGCCAAGTTTGAAGACCCCTGTTCTAGATTATCCAGTTAGTTCACTGGGTTTCCCAGGGAAGGTATGTTTGCCAAGAATCAAAACCAACTTGATGGTACATAATAACAGCATATTGAGAGGGCATCAGGCTGGGGATGGTTGCCCTAGGAGTGTCCAAAATTGGAAACTTTAAGATGAGAACTTCAACTCCCAGAATTCTCCAGCCTGCCGTGCTGGCTGAGGAATTCTAGGAGTTGAGGTCCAAAAGTCTTAAAGTTGCCAATGCTGGCTGGCTGCCAATGCTGGTTGAAGTGCACAAGTCTTCAAATTGCCAAGGTTGGATACCTCTGGCCTAGAAGATCATTGTACTCTAAGATCCACTCAGAAAGCCCACTCTGGATAACAAAAGAATAAAGACATGGTCATAGAGGTGGCACATCTGTATGTGTGTGTTTTGATAAAAAAAAAATAAATCTCCATGGCATCTGTCACCCTGCAGCAAATGAACTCCTGCTTCTTTCTATGTGTGGTTCATGCCTAATACATGCACAAAAGAGGCAGGGCTTTGTGGTGCAATTCATTGTTAGAATGCATTTTCTATTGCAACAACTACAGAATTAATCCACCAGTAGATAGCAAGGTTTAGTCTGCGATTATAATCTATGGTTCTATTTGTTCTGAGGAGAGCTTCCTGTGATAGTTAAAACCATTAAGCAGCGAGGCCCATGGTGACTGTACACTGTACATTTTATTTGATCTGCGTGGTTGTGTAACCATCCTCTGCTACCAATCTTTGGTCACCACAATGTAAAAAAGATGTTGTGACTCTAGAAAGAGTGCAGAGAAGAGCAACAAAGATGATTAGGGAACTGGAGGCTAAAACATATAAGGAACAGTTGCTGGAATTGGGTATGTCTAGTTTAATGATACCAGATACCACTCTAATGGCAGAAAGTGAAGAGGAACTAAAGAGCCTCTTGATGCGGGTGAAGAAGGAGAGTGCAAAAGTTGGCTTGAAACTCAACATTAAGAAAACCAAAATCATGGCATCCGGCCCTCTCAATCCTGGCAAATAGATGGGGAAGAAATGGAGGTAGTGACAGATTTTATTTTTCTGGGCTCCAAGATCACCTCAGATGGGGACTGCAGCCAAGAAATTAAAAGACGCTTGCTCCTGGGGAGGAAAGCTGTGGCAAATCTAGACAGCATTCTAAAAAGCAGAGACATCACCCTGCCAACAAAAGTGCGTGTAGTCCAGGCCATGGTTTTCCCAGTTGCAATGTATGGCTGTGAAAGTTGGACCATAAGAAAGGCTGAGCGCCAAAGAATTGAGGCCTTTGAACTATGGTGCTGGAGAAGATTCCTGCGAGTCCCTTGGACTGCAAGGCGTTCAAACCGGTCAGTCCTAGAAGAGATCAACCCCAACTGCTCTTTAGAAGGCCAGATCCTGAAGTTGAAACAAGTACTTTGGCCACCTAATGAGAAGGAAGGATTCACTGGAGAAGAGCCTAATGCTGGGAAAGATTGAGGGCAATAGAAGAAAGGGACGACAGAGAATGAGATGGCTGGATGGAGTCACTGAAGCAGTAGGTGTGAATTTAAATGGACTCCAGAAGATGGTAGAGGACAGGAAGACCTGGAGGAACGTTGTCCATGGGGTTGCGATGGGTCGGACACGACTTCGCAATTAACAACAACAACAACAAGTTTAATGAAGAGAAGGACGAGGGGGGACATGATAGCCCCAATATCTCAGGGGTTGCCACAAAGAAGAGGGAGTCAAGCTATTCTCCAAAGCGCCTGAAGGCAGGACAAGAAGCAAGGGATGGAATCTAATCAAGGAGAGAAGCAACTTAGAATTAAGGAGAAATTTCCTGAGAGTTAGAACAATTAACCAGTGGAACAACCTGCCTCCAGAAGCGGTGAATGCTCCAACACTGGAGGTTTTTAAGAAGAGACTGGACAGCCATTTGTCCGAAATGGAATAGGGTTTCCTGCCTGAGCAGAGGGTTGGACTAGATGACCTCCAAGGTCCCTTCCAACTTTATTATTATTATTATAATCTGTATGGCTATATAATAATCCTCTGCTACCACTGCTATACATAAACAGAATTTCTAACACTTTGATCACACAGTCTTGGCTGCCATGTTGATTTTTGTGACCCAGCCATCTGGCCCGGATGGCACCTGAGACTTGGGGTAGGGCCTCCAGAGAACCACCAGCTGCCTGTAATCCTTGCCTTGTATTTTATTCAAGGCGGGTAGATGAAACTCTGCTATTGTGTTAGCGGCCTCCAAAGGCTGCTTGGGTGGGAAGGAAACAGCTTTCAAGGACCAGGTTGGATTAATGGCCTTCTTTCTCTCCAGCTGCTGAGTTGATAGTTTCTCACACAAAGGGAATTTCTCAGCTGACAAGCAGAGCAGAATATATATATATACACGCAGGCTTCCATATCCTTCGCTCTCACCTTCCCTCTGAGTTTGGAGGCAATGCATGTGTGTGCTAGGCCAGTGGTTCTCAACCTGTGGGTCGGGACCCCATTTGGGGTCGAACGACCATTTCACGGGGGTTGCCAAACAAAGCAGTCCGCCATTTTTCCCCCCCTTTTCCTTAGCTGTGCTACTCCCTTTTGTTCTATTGGCTTTTGAAAGCCAATAGAATAGACTCTCTTGAACAGAGTCTAATTCTATTGGCTTTCAAAAGCCAATAGGAATTGTCCAGGCTGTCTCTGCCCTGCTGAGCCCGCCAAAAGTCCCAGTCTGCAAACGGTGCTGAACCAGTTGAGTAGTCCTCGACTTACGACCGGTTGAGTAGTCCTCGACTTATGACCGGTTGGGGGGTCACGGCATTAAAAAGGTTGAGAACCACTGTGCTAGGCACACGTGTGTTCCCACGCAAAAGCCATGCTTTCTTTTTATAAAGAGGATTTCGGGTTCAATGGCCAGCTTCTGTCAGGAGAAATGGATGCAATATTCCAATTCCAAACAATGTTTGACATTTGTTTGGGTTCGTACGACTGGCTGACTTAACCACATTAAGATAAAGCGGCTGACTATGTGCAAAGTGCAAAGTTTGGCTGATAGTCAATATGGTGCAGTGTGATGTACAAACTCAGCCCGCTTGATTAATTTAAGATGCAGTGAACACAGAAGGTGGATTAATTAATTGACCAGGATAATAGTGTGGGGTGAACTCAGCCATTTAGAATCCTTGCCAAGCCTATTAAATGCAGAGTGCAGAAACAAGATTCACCCAGACCTTCTTGAATGAATTTTGATGCTAAGAGTTAAGAGTTAGAGTAGAGGTCCCCAACCTTTTGGGCACCAGGGACCGGTTCCGTGGATCGAGGTTTTTCCGTGGACTGGAGGGTGCGTGGTTTTGGGTGCTGCCTGCATCCCACGGATGGGGCTTTGCTTGTTTGTGCAGATCAGTTGCTGGCATGCTGCGGCCTGGTACTGGTTCACAGACCAGGGGTTGGGGACCCTTGGGTTAGAGCAGTGGTTCTCAACCTGTGGGTCGGGACCCCATTTGGGGTCGAACGACCATTTCACGGGGGTCGCCAAACAACGCAGTCCGCCATTCTCCCCCCCTTTTGCTTAGCTGTGCTACTCCCTTTTATTCTATTTTGCTTTTGAAAGCCAATAGAATAGACTCTCTTGAATAGAGTCTAATTCTATTGGCTTTCAAAAGCCAATAGGAATTGTCCAGGCTGTCTCTGCCCTGTTGAGCCTGCCAAAAGTCCCATTCTGCAAACGGTGCTGCACCAGTTGAGTAGTCCTCGACTTACAACCGGTTGAGTAGTCCTCGACTTACGACCGGTTGGTGGGTCGCGGCATTAAAAAGGTTGAGAACCACTGGGTTAGAGTATAGAATCTGGAGACCTGTGATAGGAGAACCTCTCCTGTCCTCTAATAGTGAGTTCACGAAGATGGAGCTTTCAAAACTTTTGAATTGTTTTTCCTCTGGGATGATTGATCGATGGACTAAAAATTTGTGTACACCTAGTCCTCAACTTACAACCACAATTGAGGCCACAATCTGTATTGCTAAGCAAGGTGGTGGTTAAGTGAGTAATGCCCGATTTTATGATCTTTTTTGCCATGGTTGTTAAGTGCGGTTGTTAAGTGAATCCATGGATGTTAAGCAAATCCGGTCTCAACTCTGCAAATGAGCCTGGCTGCAGCAATATCATTACCGCTTTATAAAACCCTAGTAAGACCACACCTGGAATACTGCAGCCAGTTTTGGTCACCATGTCACAAAAAAGATGTTGAGAGTTTGGAAAAAATTCAGAGAAGAGCAACTAAGATGATCCAAGGCCTGGAGACTAAAACATACGAAGAACAGCTGCGGGACTTGGTTTTGGCCAGTCTAAAGAAAAGAAGAAATAGGGGAGACATGATAGCAGTGTTACAGCATCTGAGGGGCTACCACAAGGCAGAGGGGGCCAGGTTGTTCACCAGAGGACCAGAGGGAAGGACGAGAAACAATGGTTGGAAACTGATCAAAGAGAGAAGCAACCTGGAATTAAGGAGAAACTTCCTGACAGTGAGGACAATCAGCCAGTGGAACGGCTTGCCCCCAGAAATCGTGGGTGCTCCATCACTGGAGATTTTCAAGAAGAGATTAGACATTCACCTGTCCGAGACGGTATAGGGCTGGACTAGAAGACCTCCAAGATCCCTTCCAGCTCTATTCTATTCTAACCATCTTTTCCCCTCATTTGAGGTTGTCACATGGAATGGAGGGAGGGGGCTTGCCCATGTACTTTGCTAGTCAAAACAATCAGCTGCCCTGTGGGAACAAAGGTCATCTGTTGCTCCCACAATTGGGGACTGGGCATTGTATATGAAAGCCCGCCAAATGCATTTATTGGGAAACATAATCAATTACATAGTTTTGGGAAATTTATACTTTGTCACTAAGGGATTGTTATGGGAATTCAGGCTTGGTTTCACTTTTGACCGTGCCAATACTTTGTAATTAATAAACATGTTCTTTGAGGAATTTGCAAGCCTTGGAATTCTGGTTTATTCGTCTCTGTCTGTCGGAACTGTGACATCTGGCTTCTGCTATTGACTTTGCTTGTCAAAAGCTGGCAGGGACGGTCGCAAATGGAGATCACATGACGACAGGATGCTACAAGTCTCATAAATACACGCCAGTTTCCAAGCACCTGAATCTGATCATATGAAACAGAGATGCTGCAGTGCTTGTAATTTTGAGGACCAAATGCAAGGCACTTTTTCAGTGCTCTTGTAACTTTGAATGGTTGCTAAATGAATGGTTACAACTTGAAGGCTCTGTCTATGTGTGTATATACATACACATGCAATTCACACACACACACACACGGTACTGTCCTTGCCTGCCTTCTCTGAGCTTGAAAAACAAAATGAGACCCCATTTGACTAGCAATTGGATAGGAAACCACCAAGAGATCCTCTTGGCTGTGGACTAGATTAGGAAGTTGAAAAAAGTCATTCAGGTAGATGAATGACTCCTTCACTACCTCCTTCACTATTACATCTCCACGGAGGCATCAGGATTGAGCTCCACTTTATTTTAATGGTCATAAGTGTCTACAGGGTTAGGGGACTGTGACAACATCCATGTCCTGCTGGCCTTGCATCAACAGTACAAATTCTGCACCTCTGTCATTTCACCTCATGCTGCAACTGAACTCAATGCATAACTGTCTGATTTGCAGACAGAGGTCACGACACGCAGGACGTCATTTTGACATCGCTGTGGTTTCTGCCAGACACCCAAAGAAGCTGAACATGCTTTGGGATGCTTTATTCCTTGTCTGAATGATTTTTGTAAAAATTGCAGAGGGTCAGGGCCTCCGTCTCACCTCGGTTGCATAAGCTCCCTCCGTAGCTGGGCAAGCACAGGCAGACAAAGGCATTGATCTCGTCAATGCAGGTCCCGCCATTTTGACAAGGGTTGGATAAGCAGTCATCAATATCTGTGGAGAGAAGAGCATGTTTAAAGATGTAGACTTCTTCTTATGGCTGCTGCTGCATGGAACTCACAAGTCCCTCTTCCGATTGTCTGGGTTCTGTTTATCAGGAAACCCCTGACAGGCTTTTTATTTAATTTAAATTTATTTATATCCTGCCTTTATTATCTTTACAAGTAAATCTGGGCAGTGAACATATCCAACATACTTCCCTCCTGCTATTGTCCCCACAACAACAATCCTGCGAGGTGGATTGGGCTAAGAGAGAAGAACTGGCCCAAAGTCACCCAGCTGGCTTTCATGACTAAGGCGGGACTAGAACTCTCAGTCTCTTTATGATTGGCCCAATATCACCCAGCTGGCTTTCATGCCTAAGGCAGGACTAGAACTCATGTCTCCTTATGATTGGCCCAATATCACCTAGCTGGCTTTCATGCCTAAGGCGGGACTAGAACTCTCAGTCTCCTTATGATTGGGCCAATATCACCCAGCTGGCTTTCATGCCTAAGGCAGGACTAGAACTCATGTCTCCTTATGATTGGGCCAATATCATCCAGCTGGCTTTCATGCCTAGGGCAGGACTAGAACTCATGTCTCCTTCTTTCAAGCCTGGTACTTTAATCACTAGACCTAATTGGCTTTTTGCATGTACAGTAACAGGAAAACAATGAACTTACGCTTTACGGTTTTGATGATTAGAAAAAAATAAGATTATAAAAAGAGAGGTTTTTAAAAAAATAACAATACAGTAAGAGGTAACTTTGTGTTTGTACTTATAATTGCTGTAAAGAAAATCGGAAACTATTTTTTTCTATTTCATGGCTGGCTTGGAAAACTCTGGGAGTTGAAGTCCACACATCTTCAAATTGCCAAATTGCCCTAGAGAAAGAATACTATTGGATGCCCTGAACTCTCTCGGGAAATATAATCTCTGCATATGAGTTGGCTTGAAACACAGACAAGCTCAGGGCTGGAGATGAATCTTCGGAGCTTATCGGAGTTAGAGGAACAGCAGCCAGCTGCATCCAAAGCAAAGATTAACACAACAATCCAGCAGATAAATGCAGTGACATCCATCTGGGAGCGCGACAGCCAAGCATGTACATAAAATTAGTCTGAAACTTCAAGTCTTGCTTCTTTGGCTGACGTTCTTTCTCAGAACTTAGAGCAAAGGGAGGATTGTGTCAAAAATATCTGCAAAAGCGACACACTCCAATGTATTTGCCAACAAACACAGGGGGTCCTTGACTTATGGACACAAATGTCTACGGCAGGGGTAGGCAACCTTGGCTCTTTTAGGACTCGTGGACTTCAACTCCCAGAATTCCTGAGCCAGCATAGGTCAGTTTGGAAACCTCTCCCTTTTCCCTCAGCATGGCTGGCTCAGGAATTCTGGGAGTTGAAGTCCACAAGTCATAAAAGAGCCAAGGTTGCCTACCCCTGGTCTATGGAGATGTTGGGCTCAATTGTGGTGGTAAGTCAAGGACTACCTGTAATTTGAAGACTTTCCTGTATTTGGAGATGCTTTTCCTGTCTTCTCTTAACTTTCTCACAGGGCTACCTCCAGAGCTGCTGAGAGAGGTCCTCAAAAGCCAAGCTGGCTGGGCAGTGTCACAAAACAGATTTCAGAAGGAAAATCTCCATAGGAGTTTTCTGAATTTGATCTCCCAACATTTTAGGACTGGCTAAAGCAGGGGTCTTCAAACTTGGCAACGTTCAGACTTGTGGACTTCAACTCCCAGAATTCCTCAGCCAGCCCTGAGGGCTGGCTGAGGAATTCTGGGAGTTGAAGTCCACAAGTCTGAACATTGCCAAGTTTGAAGACCCCTGGGCTAAAGCAATGGATGCAAAGAGAAAGAGACAATACCCTGGAAGAAAGGATTCATACAGATAGTCCTCGGCTTATGACCACAATTGAGTCCAAAATGTCTGTTGCTAAGCCGGACATGTGTTGAGTGAGTTTTGCCCCGCTTTATGACCTTTCTTGCCACTGCTGTTAAGTGAATCACTGCAGTTCAGTTAGTAACATGGTGGTTAAGACTCTGGCTTCCCCCCGTTCACTTTTGCTTGTCAGAAGGACGCAAAAGGGGATCACGTGACCCCCAGGACACCGCAACCTTCCTAAATATGAGCATCTGAATGTGGATCATGTGACCACAGGGATGCTGCAACAGGTCATAAGTGTGAAAAAGTGGTCCTAAGTCAGTTTTTTCCACTGGCGTTGTAAGTTCGGATGGTCAATAAATGAATTCTTATAAGTCGAAGGCTACCGGTTATCGCAGGGGTGTCAAACTCAATTTCACTGAGGGCCGCATCAGCATTGCGGTTGCCCTGGGGGGGGGCAGGTGGGTGTGGCCAGATTGGATGCAGCCTACTGGGTGGGCGTGGATGGAGTGGGTGTGGCCTACTGGATGGGCATGGCCAGTTCTACATCATTCGCGTCAAGGGTGCCTATGGGGGCCTGGGCAGGAGTGGGACAGATCTGAGGGTCTCTGGCAGAAGGGGGTGGGACCGGGGCAAGTGCCAAGGCATGGTCCACCGGGGCAAGTGCCAAGATGGCCACCACAAAACTGTACATTGTCTCCCGGCCTGGGCCAGGGCCAAGACAGCGGGGGCCGTTCCCTCACTGTTTCCAGGATGGCTTCACGGGCCACATGAAACCACTTTGCGGGCCGCATCTGGCCCCCTGGCCTTGTGTTTGACAGGTCTGGATTATCGGTTCGGGAACTGATTCCCATAATCTTTTCCAGCAGAGTCTCCCATCCCTCCCCCCATCTTCTCACCTATTTCACAGTTTTCACCCGTGAATCCCGGCAGACAGTGGCAGCTGGAAAGATTTCCACTGGACTGGCAAGTGCCTCCATGCAAACATGGGTCGTTATCGCAAGGGTCAGTTTCGGCTGCAAAAAAAGAAACAAGCAGGAAATGAGAAGAGAGGGGGTTTGGAGGGTTTTTTTGGGGGGGGGGGTTCAGGCAATCCAGATTGCAGAGAGATTGCTCAGGTCACCTGGGTTCGGTCGTCTTCTGACTGGACTACTGCAATGTGTTCTACAGGGATCTGCCCTTGAAGCGGCATCTGGTCTAAAAGAAAGCAGCCCACGCAGTTCTGGGTCCTTCATAATTCATCTGTCGTGTGAGCTGCCTTGACTCCCAGTTGCTTTCTGAGTGCAATTTAAGGTGTGAGTCACAGCTTTAAAGCCTTACATGGCACATGGCGAGGTTGCTTGTGGGATCATCTCTGCTTGAGGGTATCTGCCCATCCTACTCGGTCAAATAGCACAGGGCTTTTCAACCTTTTCACCCATTGTATCACTTTTAGGATATGGCAATATCCCAATACCACCAGTCGCCTAGCAAGGTGTCAAAAACATGATGACCAAAAAAAAAAAAATAGCGGGGGTGAGGTGGGGGGTGTTTGGTTGCAGCAGGTTTTGGTCACTTCATATGACTCTGGGACACTGTGACCGTCATAAATATGAATCAGTTGCCAAGCATCTGAATGTAAATCACAAGACCCTGGAGATGCTGCAACATTCCAACTGATCGATGCTTCTTCTGGGCTCAGCAGAAGCACCAGGATCAGTGCTGCTTTCCAGCTGATTGGAGCTTCTTCAGGGCTCAGCAGAAGCACCAGGATCAGCGCCGAGCTCCAGCTGGAGCCTGATGCTGATCCTGGTGCTTCCACTGAGCCCTGACAGCCCTGCAACTCCAGCCATCTCTCGCTCAGGCTTGTGCGGTGCTGCCACCAGTTCAGCTCATTCCCCTCCCCCACTACTCCTTTTCTAGGATGGTCGCGTACCACCTGCTAGGTGCCAATGTACCACAGGTGGTACCCATACCACTGGTTGAAAAGCCCTGGAATAGCAGAATAACAGAGTTGGAAGCAACGTTGGAGGTCTTCTAGCACAACCCCCTGCTCAAGCAGTAAACCCTGTACCGCTTCAGACAAACGATTGCCCAATCTCTTCTTTAAAATCTCCAGGGTAGGAGCACCCCCAACCTCTGGAACCAAACCATTCCTTGTTCTAACCATCAGGAAATTTCTTTTTGGTTCCAGGTTGATTCTCTCCTTGATATGTTTCCATCCGTTGCTTTTTGTCCTGCCTTCAGGTGCTCTGGAGAATAGTTGTCCCCCTCTTCTTTGTGGCAGTTCCTCAACTATTGGAAGACTGCTATCATGTCACCCCCTAGTCCTTCTTTTCCTTGTAGACACACCCAGTTCCTGCAACTGTCCTTCATATGTTTTAGTTCCAGTCCCCTAATCATCTTTGTAGCTCTTCTCTGCCCTTTTCTAGAGTCTCAACAACTTTTTTATATTGTGGCAACCAAAACTGGATGCAATATTCCAAGTGTAGTCACGCTCCACAAATAGGAAGGGTACACTTCAGATCCTCTCCCTGTCATGTCAGGGGGCCTTGGAGGCACCTTCTCTGTAGCTACCCCAGTCCTTTGAAACAGCCTCCCACCTGAGATCCCGATGGTCTATACCTTTTAAGCCAGTGATGGCGAAACTTTTAGAGACCGAGTGCCCAAACTGCAACCCAAAACCCACTTATACATCGTCAGGTGCTGGGTGGGTGTGGCCCATTGGGTCGGCGTGGCTGCGGTGGTAACAGCAGACTGGGTGGGACTAAAAAGTTCAATTAATCAATTCCAACTTTGCAAGATCTTTTTTTCCCCGCGAGAAATTGAAATTGACTGATTGATTGAACCTTTTTTTTTTTTGTACACAGCAGAGGAGGCCTAAAGCAAAAAAGTTTTATAAAACCCAGCTGAAGGCCTAGGACTGGGGCGATGGCGCGCGTGCCCACAGAGAGGGCTCTGAGTGCTGCCTCTGGCACCCGTGCCATAGGTTTGCCACCACTGTTTTAAGCCTTCTAGAAGAACGTGGAGATTTGGGTCATCCCTGAAACATTGAACTACGACAGTGTTTCATGCCCAAGGCAGGACTAGAACTCACAATCACTCAGCTGGCTTTCATTTTTATTTATTTATTTATTCATTCATTCATTTGTATCCCGCCTTTATTATTCTTACAAACAACCCAAGGCAGCTATGCTGGCTGGGGAATTCTGGGAGTTGAAGTCCACAAGTCTTAAAGTGGCCAAGTTTGAGGACCCCTGCCTTAGAACAATCATGGTCACGTGACCACAAAGTGAATTATGGCACAGGAGGAAACTCATGGAAATAGAAGTAGACCTTCCTTCTTCAACCTTGAACTAGATCAGACCAAGGATCTACCCACTTTGGCATCTGGCATTTTCCAAGGATCATCAGATGCCTCAACTTACCTCCTGAAGCTTCTTAAACCACCACTGCAATATCCTTGCTACTACGTACAAGATTTGGGGAACAATTCCATTGTGGAGTACAGTTAGTCCTCCACCACTGAACCCAACATTTCTGTTGCTAAGTGAGACATTTGTTAAGTGAATTTTGCCCTGTTTTACAACCTTTCTTGCCATTGGTGTTAAGAAATTCGGGGCTCAATTGTGGTCCTTAAGTCAAGGGCTACCTATACTCTCAGCTCTGGGGTCCAAATGGCCAAAGGGGAGGAAAAAACAAAAGGGAAACTTGGGGCCTCTAGGGATAAGGAAATGGTGTGGAAGCATTTTGTATATTTAGCAGGGAAATTAGAATTATTTCGGACATGTGATGCGACACCCAGGAAAATACGGCATACTCCATTTCATCCTCCAGGGAAAGATTGAAGGCAAACGAGGTCCAGGCAGAAGAAGAACATCATGGCTTCAAAATCTAAGGGACTGGTTTGGACAAAACTCAGCAGCCCTTTTTCGTGCGGCTGCTGATAAAAACAGGATCGCCAACATGATCGCCAACGTCCGATAACGGATATGGCACAAGAAGAAGAAGCAGGGGAAAAAAAAAAATGTGGAGCCACGTTAGGCGTGAGCAGGACATGCTCTGCTTTGTAACCACATTAGGAGCAAGAGAATAAATCCAGCTAATCAATATCCCGGATGTAGTTTTCCACAAAAGTGCATTACACGAGCTTTGCAAAATACAAGCCAAGACTTTGGAACGGTTATGTCAGAAGACCCATTTCGAATCGTAACGAATGACAGTCCCGAGGGTTTAACGGTTGGAAGCCTTTGTAGTTAGGAAAGAAAATGTGACATTCAAACATGCTTTGGGGGGGGGGGGGGAAAGGGACTCAGTTAGCTGCGAGTGTTCGCTGGACACAGCGGGGAGTCTTGAACAGCCCTTCCAGCAAAGCACATAATTATGCCAACTGCCAATTTTTCTCCCTTTTCTCCGGCTCTGGAAAGGAAGGGAGGAAAGGAGGTCTGTTGTTTTTACTTACATTGCAAGTAATCCTCAACTTACCGTACAACTATTCATCGCTGTTCAGAGTTACAACAGCACTAAAAAAAGCGACTTACGAACTCTATTCACAGTTACATCCATTGTAACAGCCCCATGGTCACATGATCAAAATTGGGGCGCTTATAGCAACCAATTTACCAACAAAAGTACGTATAGTCAAGGCCATGGTTTTCCCAGGTGCAATGTATGGCTGTGAAAGTTGAACCATAAGAAAGGCTGAGCGCCAAAGAATTGAGGCCTTTGAACTCTGGTGCTGGAGAAGAGTCCTGCGAGTCCCCTGGACTGCAAGGCAATCAAAGCGGTCAGTCCTAGAGGAGATCAACCCTGACTGCTCTTTAGAAGGCCAGATCCTGAAGTTGAAACTCAAGTACTTTGGCCACCTAATGAGAAGGAAGGACTCACTGGAGAAGAACCTGATGCTGGGAAAGATCGAGGGCAATAGAAGAAGAATGGGATGACAGAGAATGAAGTGGCTGGATGGAGTCACTGAAGCAGTAGGCGTGAGCTTAAATGGACTCCAGAAGATGGTAGAGGACAGGAAGGACTGGAGGAACATTGTCCATAGGGTTGCGATGGGTCGGACACGACTTCGCAATTAACAACAACAAGCAACCATGTATTTCCGATAGTTGTAGCATCCTGGGGTCATGTGACTACCATTTGTAATCCCCATGGCTGGTTTCCGATGAGCACAATTGATGAGGGGAAGCTGGATTCACTTAACAATGGCATAATTCACTTAACAACTGCAACAATTCGCTTAACAACCGGGCAGTAAAGGTCACAAAACCAGGCACGACTCACTTAACAATTGCTTTGCTTAGCCACAGAATTTTTGTGTTGTAGTCATAAATCGAGGACTGTTTTTTTCTCATCAAATGACACTCCCGGGACAGTCTGCAAGTGAATATTAACCTCACTGTTTCTCTTCCCTGACTCTACTTTTCCCATTCCACCAAAGTTCATTCTATATCTCTTCCTTCCCCAAACACTTAAAAAGGGCAAAATTCAAACTTTGCCCAGGGGTTCTGATCTGCCATCAGCAAATCGGTGTAGCACGGATCCTGTCACAAATTCCCCCAACCAATGCAGAGAATTTTAGAGGAAAAAAAATAGAGAATTTGAAGGCAGCTCCTCTCCTGGGCCCTAGTTCTCTAGTCCAGTGGTTCTGAACTTGTGGTCCACGGACCTCTGGGGGGGGGCACAATGTCATCACAGGGGGTCCGCAAAGACTTGAAGAAATGTTATGATTTAAATCCTGAGTTACGTTTTGGGGGTCTGTGGATGAGCGGCTGCAAAAGTTGATGGAATTATATCAGGGGTAGGCAACCTTGGCTCTTTTATGACTCGTGAACTTCAACTCCCAGAATTCCTGAGCCAGCATGGCTCAGCTTGGAAACCTCTCCCTTTCCCCTCAGCATGGCTGGCTCAGGAATTCTGGGAGTTGAAGTCCGCGAGTCATAAAAGCGCCAAGGTTGCCTACCCCTGAGTTAGATAGATTAACTGCTAAATTCAGATGGCTAAACTGACTGCTTTGATTAAAGAAAAAAACACACACAATTACTTTTGTTTCTACTTGGAAACCGCTTCTGGACTTTGTGCTTGAGGTGGGACAAAAAATGAAACTTTGATTTTGGCTTTTACCTATTAGATAGGCTTGTTGTTACAGAAATGGCTAGTTTATACTATTATGCAAAAGGAAAAAGTTGAGGTTTGATGCTGTTATCTTATTTTACTGCACCAAAGGGAGTCAAAGTCAACACCTTTTCTTTCTCTCCCTCCCCTTTCTTTACACTTTTCTCTTCCCTTCTCTCCTACTATTTTCTTTTCTAATTTTGTACTTTATATTATAAACTAATAAGAATATTTTTAAAAAGACTTCGTGCTCCATGGCCATGGTTCGTGACCACAAAAGGTGTTTTGTGATGTGGAAAAGGTTGAGAACCACTGTGCTAGTGAAAATATTAAAGGACTCTGGATTTGGGGGTTCTGCAGTGTAGGGCACAAGGCAACAGTGGAAAGCCGGGGTGAAAAACGCCAGAGTTCAGCTGCTTTGATACGGAGTCCTCAACTTATGACCAGTCATTTAGTGACCATTCAAGTTACAACGGGGCTACTTATGACCCAGATTCAAAGTTCCAATAGTTGCCTCCTTCCTGAAGTCACATGACCAAATTTCATGCACTCAACAACATGGCCATATATATGACTGTTTGCAGCATCCTACGGTCATGGGACTACATGATTTGGCATTTACTTCCATTTTTGGTGAAACTACGCTCCTAGCAAATCACTGGCTCACTTAAAAATGGCAGTGTTCACTTAACAACAATGACTGCTTTACTATTGTAGTGGCTGTTGAATAATCGCTGTGAAAAAGATGGTAAATTTTACAACCATCAGGACTTATGACTGTGATGGGCAGGCTTCTTTACAGTCATATGTCGAGGAATTTAGTCCTTCGAATTCTTGTTAAAAAGGTTCACATAACAGGGATCAGAAAAAACCCTTTCTTGCCTAAGACCTGAGCATGTTAACTTGTATCAGTGATCTAGCTACTAGGATCATTAGGTATCTCAATGGCTTAGTGGCAGGACACACGCTTTGCATGCTGATCTTCATCAATTTAAACTAACAGAAGCAATCCAACACTATACTCGTAAAAGCGCCTCCGTTCCTGAATTCAGGCATTCTCCTGACTTTGGATGGGCCTTCAACTTCCAGAATCTCATTTGCTAGCACGGCTGTGGCTGGGATTTTTGTGAGTTGAAGTCCATTCATTTTTTTCCCATTAAAGCACAAAGTCCCCAAGTGGTTTCCAAGTGAAGTGGAAATAAAGTTAACTGTATTCTTTTCTTTGATTAAGATAGTCAATTTAGCCGTCTCTGTTAATTCCAAAAATGAAAATTTGACTTTGGGTTTTGCTGACTAGATAGGACTGTTGTTACATAAATGGTTAGTACCTACTGTTATGTAAAAGTAAAAAGCTGAGGCTGTGTGTAATTATTCTACCGCTCTAAAAAGTATCAGATGTCGATGCTTTTCTTTCTTTCCTCTCCTTTCCTCTGTACCTTTTCCTCTTCCTTCCCTGAGGGGTGAGGTGAGGCAAGGCAAGGCAGGGCGGGGGTGCCATTGTCGCAGGGCAAGGTGAGGCAAAGGCCAGGGAGGCTGCTGCCTGACACCATCAGCCCCCCGCACACAGAGGCCAGTGAGCGCATGGTGGCTGACAGTGTCTATCAGCAGCCTCAGCCTGCCGGCCCATCGATCAGTGCACTCTGGGGCTCCGCAGCCCGCCCCCAGCAGTTCAGAGAAGCCGCCTCTGAGCTGGCTGGCCAGCCAACAGCTGAGGAGGCGATGCAGTGGGTCTTGCCCGGGAAAAGGAGAGCATGTGAGGCCAGGAGGGATGGGAGGGGGGGGGAGGGAAACCAGCCATGCTGGGATGCATCCAGCGACGTGGGACCACGGCGAGTTAGCAGGTGGCTGGTTGAAGAGGGACAGTTGCCATCTCCAGGGCATGGTGCACGTGCCCACAGAGAGGGCACTGAGTGCTGCCTCTGGCACACGTGCCATAGGTTCGCCATCACTGTTGTAAGTCAAGAACTACCTGTAAAAAAACCCTTCCTGGGGTTACATAAGGATGGGGACCTCTTAAGAACTTGTATACAAGAAGGAATGGAGCTGGTGTATGTTTGCTGGCCTACCTGTCTTGACATCCCCATCTTTTCCCCTCCCTACAAAGCCACTATACGGGGAGGGGGGAGAGATTCTTACCAAGCAAGCTGTCATTCATCTCCTGAGCCCACACCAGACGGGGGATTCCTTTGAGTGCTAGAACATCTTCTTTCTCCTCTCCGCTCCCACTGTCGGTCTCCATTGGGAGAAAATCTCCAGGGACAGAGGGGATGTATCCTTCCTGGTCCATCTTGGCTTCCACCTCTCTTTCGGTGGGATAGATGGAAGGTTGTGAGCTTGGAACCGCAAGTGGGTTGTCAAAGGCAGATGGCTGTGGAAGGTGTATAAGCTCTGAGGTGCTGTGGAGTGTGAATGGAGTCCTCGCCTCAGGCAAACTCAGGGCTGTGGTCTCTGTTCCTTTCTTGGTCTCATCTAGAAGGGATTGAGCAGGAGAAAAGAAGATGGTGGGATTTTGAGCGGGAGGTCTTGCAGTGGCACCATCTGGCCAATGGGAGCCACCGTTGTCTTCCTCTGGGCTTTCATGGTGACTTTGCTCTATCATGCTGGATTCAGGGTGGTTCTCCATGCTTTGAGTAGCCACTTCCCAGCTTCCTTGTGCCTCAGAAAGATCCAGGACTTCAGTGAAAGTGGAACCATCTGGCAGCCCTAGGATTCCTTTGTTTGATCTGGTGGTCTCCATATTATCTTGGTTGCGGTCAGGCACCAACCACGCCTCAGTTTTCTCAGGGAGGAATTGAGCTTCCTCCAAATACACATTTCCTGGTGTTGGGGAGACGATGTCTTTTGGGGAGAGCGTCACAGCTTCATGTCCCCTCAGCTCGGATGCTTCTTCTGAATGTTGGCTGCTCTGTTTCAAGACAGTGTCCTTTCCTGCGATATTGAGGAGGCTTATTGTCTCCTCTTGGTTAACAAAATGTAGAGTTTCTGGCTCCGTTTCTCCATCTGCATTCTCTGGCAAGTTTTGGTGGTCCTCAAAAGCAGGTCCCGGAAGCTCTTCGCCAAAGCTCATTACCTTGATGTGACTTTCTCGGGAGCTGTAATCATATTCCCCACTTGCCTCATCAACGTGTGGTTTGTTCCTCTGGTGTTCAGAGGATAGAAGGGATTCTGCTGGGGTAACCACCTGTCCATAGCCAGAAAAATCATCTTCATGGTCTCCAGCTTGGGTCATCCCTTGAAGATAGTCATCTTGCCTGCTGGTCCCCATGGAAGCATCTTCAGGATCGTATCCTGTAGTCACAGCAATTTTCTGCAGATCAAGTAGAACATTAGCTGAGACCGGCGATAATATGGGAATGTGCTCATTGTGCACATCCTTCTCCTGGCTTCTTGGCCCAGAAACGGTCCAATATTCTTGGTTGGTTCTTTCAGCACTTGTGTCTTCCAAAGAATGAGGTGTTGATGCAGGAGAAAAGGTGATTTCCTTATGGCCTCGATTCTCAAGTAAGGGTAACCCTGGGAAGATATTCACAGGATTAAAACATAGGCTTATATTAGGAATATACAATGCTTCCAATTTAATTCCCTAAAATGTTTCAGAACATGCAGGGATGTGAATACAACATCTGTCTCTAATTTCTTAAAGTAGCCCTGTCTTTTCCTGGGATCACACACCCAGGACAGCTTCAAATCTTAGGACAAAATTCCAGCTGCTTTAAAGAGTTGCAGACAGACGCTGGGTTCATGTCCCCATCTACTCCAAAGCACATTTTGAAACTGAATCCAAATCCACCCATGATACATACAAGTGTGCTCATATCCAGTATATAGACAGAGTGAAACCTCCTTTTAATGAACTGCAGGTGATCCTCGTTTAGTGACCATAATTGGGACTAGCAACTTGGCCATTAAGCAAAGAGGCTGTTCAGTGAAACTGCAACTGTGCTTACGATCTTACTTCAGCTTTGCTCTGCTTTACAATCTGTAAACCTGCAAAGATCGTAAATGTAAAGATGGGTCATAAAGTGACTTTTTCATCACCGTCATAACTGTGAATGAAGCAGTTAATAAATAAGGACGGCTGGTACATAATTGTGAGGTGGTATCTCTAACTTGTAGAGCGTGGTGACCTAGCAGTTAAGACGCTGGATTTGTCAACCAGAAGGTTGATAGTTCAAGACCCAGATATCCGATGACGGAACGAGCTTCCATTATTTGCCCCAGTTCCTGCCAACTTAGTAGTTCAAAAACATGCAAATATAAGAAGATAAATAGGTGCCACTTCAGTGGGAAGGCAACAGTGTTCCGTGTGCTTTTGGCATATAGTCATGCTGGGCGCGTGACCATGGAAGTGTCTTCAGCCAACTCTGGTTCTTCAGCTGTGAATCTGAGATGAACACTACCCCTTAGAGTTGGACATGACTGGACAGGGGAAACTTTTATCTTTTTATTGCTAACTTAGAAAGGTCTGTGAAATTAAAGACAAGGGCGCCATGGTATAACGATGCTGTCAAACCTTCAAACACTCTGAATACAGCCACGTTTCTTCTTTTTCGGTTGCCACAGCAATGGGGGGGGGGAGATGCATTCTTATAGTTTAGTCAAAACAATAACTTTCTTGTGGGAACCAAGGTCAAGCAGCCTTAATGTTTGGCAGGCTACCCTTAGGAAGCCCGCCAAAGGTGTTAATTGGGGATTGTGATTTACGACACACTAAGGGGTGAGGAGTTCAACTTTTACTTTGTAACCTTTGGGGGGGGGGGCAACTTTCAGCCTTGGTTTCATCTTTGTTCGTGCTGATATTATGTAGCCATTAAAAGTGTTCTTTGAGGAAAGCAATTGCCTCAGAGTTCTTATTTCTACTGGTCTCATCTATCGGAAGCATGACAGATGCTGCCAGCATGCAAATAAAGTATACCATGTAGAAATTTAGTCCATGGCATGCGAAGTTCATTGCCTTAAAGCTGGGTGGGCAACTATGGCAAATTTATGACTTGTGGACTTCAACTCCCAGAATTCCTGAGCCAGCATGGTCGCCCACCCCTGCCCTAAAGTCTGTTAAATCAAGATTTCAGATTCTGTGCCACCTTCTATTAAAGTTTCTTCCCTTCTCCTCTTGCTCACTCTCCCATGGCCAGCCCATCTGTCTGGGTGTTAATAAGTACAGGAAATTGGCACCTCTCCATCTGGGCCTCAGAGAATGCCTGCGTGGAAGGGCAGCATCACAGGCATTTGGCAACGGTTACAATGCCAAGGAGCATGTGGGAAGGGTTTCTGTGGCAACTGCCTCCTTATTAGCTGCATGGCCTTGCAGCTATGGTCCTTTGAGCTAATGGGGTTCAGCAGGGGGATTCCTAGATGTCTAAGGCTCTTAATCTCCCTGGGAGGGTTAGGGGCTGGGGTTGAGAATGGGGGGAGACAAGGAGGGCTGGGGTAAGCAGAGCAAGATGAACAGTCTGATAGAGGAAAGAAGGAACAACCTTGAATGTTGGGAGTTTGTAGGGACAATTCTCTCTCTCTCTCTCTCTCTCTCTCTCTCTCTCTGTGTGTGTGTGAGTGTGTGTGTGAGAGAGAGAGACAGAGAGAAAGAGAACGAGAAGAGAGAGAGAAGAGAGACAGAGACAGAGAGAAAGAGAAGAGAGAGACAGAGAGAAAGAGAAAGAAGAGAGAGAGAGGAGAGAGAGAGACAGAGAGAAAGAGAAAGAGAAGAGAGAGAGAGGAGAGAGAGACAGAGAGAAAGAGAGAAAGAGAAAAAGAGAAGAGAGAGAGAAGAGAGAGAGAAACAGAGAGAGAGAAAGAAGAGAGAAAGAGAGAAGAGAGAGAGAAAGAGAAAGAGAAAGAAGAGAGAAAGAGAAAGAGAGAGAAGAGAGAGAGACAAAGAGAGACAGAGAGAAAGAGGAGAGAAAGAGAAAGAGAAGAGAGAGAGAGACAAAGAGAGACAGAGAGAAAGAGGAGAGAAAGAGAAAGAGAAGAGAGAGAGAGAGAGACAGAGAAAGAGAAAGAGAAGAGAAAGAGAGAGAGAGAGAGAGAGAGAATGTATAGGAGAAAGGGGGGACAGTTTCTATAGCAATTAAAGAATTGGCTTTCAGTAGTTATATATCTACCTATTAATTGCTCTCTAATTCCTTCTCTTTACCTGTCTGTGTCTATGTCTATGACCAGTTTGCCTATCCAGTTACCTTTCTATGGTTGTCTACCTCTCATGCTTTTTCCTTTCCTTTCCTCCTTCCTTTCCTTTCCTTCCTTCCTTTCCTCCCTCCTTCCCTTCTACCATCTCTCTTTTCCTCCCTTTCTTTCAGTCCCATGAACAATGTATTCCCCTCAGTCCGGAATACTTAGTCAGTTTCAGCACATGCTTTTTGTTTAAAATTCAGAAAGACCTGTCTTTCTCTAGTAGACGAGGAAAAAAAAGCCTTTCTTTGGCAGGATTACTGGATGGGTCTTTTGTTAAGAGAAGACCGTGTCAAAGCACAGTGAGGAGGGCTTTTTCTACAGAAGGACTGTGACTCTGAAATGCCTTCCAAGGTGCCCGATAACAAAACTGTCTCCTTTTACACACCAGCGTGAAAAGCAGCTACGGGCATTATCATTGGCTTTGCCCTCCGTTCCAGCAAGCAAAAATTTGTCTTTATCCATTTCATTTGGCGATTTATACTTTATTATTTCATATTATTCATGGCACCTGATCCTTATACACTAGTCTGAGCGCCCACTGGAATGAGGGATGAAGCATAAGCAACCATTAATACATCACTTCATGGTTCCGACAGATGAAACTCTTCAAAAGAACTTTGAGGCATTGTTTACCTTAAAGGATCTTTTATTCGAGTAGCATAATATCGACACTGCAAAATTGAAGCCAGAAACTGAATTCCCCTCCCCTGGGCACGTAGTATCAAAGCACAATTCCCTCCTCCAATTAACTGTCATAAATCACATTCCCCAATTAGCTTGAAGCAGGGGCTTCCTCTCCAGCTCTCCAGCCCAGCAATTTTTTATCAGCTCTGGGCTCAATAACCTTGATTCTCAGCTAAGTTTAGTGTTGTTATGTCTAGCTGGACTCTCATTCACATCCCCCCCTCTGAGCATCATCTAACTCTAAAAGCGAAAGGGAAAAGGGAAAAGATGGCTACATTTCCATCTGTTGTCAATGCAAAAACATCTGATGTTAGCAGCGTTGACACCTGGACCACTTTTCCAAGAATCCAAATTAAAGCCGTCCCTCTTAATGTGGGTGTGATAAACCTAATATTCTTATTGGTATCATTAAGATATCAGAGCCTCCTCCCTCCGCTTTTTCTGGGTTTTGATTGAATGGAATTGATAACAAGAAAGCTGGAGAAAAGTACAGGCAGTCCTCGAGTTACGCCCTCATTGGAGCCTGCCCATTACATAAGTCGTAAGTTATAAGTCGTAATTGTCGTAAAACAGGTCATGTAACCAGCTCAATTTTATGTGTTTTGCAATGGTCGTTAAGCGAATGCCGTTGCTTGCTATGGCAGGGATTTGTTCAAAACTAGAAGTAAATGTAGATTTTCAGCAAAAACATTACCAATTGTGGCCATGTGACCACAGGGTGCTGCAAATGGCCCTAAATGCAGCTGTGTTGCTAAGCACAACATGACTAGGGAGGACTATCAGAACTTTGGTTCTGGGTCATAAGTCCGTTTTTAAGGTAGGCCATAATTTCGAATAGTTGCTAAGTGGCCGGTCCTAACTTGAGGACTACCTGTATGCCAAGCAGGTTAACTTTCTAGAATTCCGTTCTTCCTATCCTGATTTCTGGTCCTTTTTTGGTCTTTTTCTCCCTCCCCTCCTCTGCCAGCTCTGGCAGCTGCCACCCCCACAGCTCAGCACTGCACCAGATGCTTTTTCTTAATTTGAGCATCGGCAACTGACTCACCCAAACCTCTGTGCAGCCGTAAGTGTCAAAATTGTGCACACTTGCAAAATAGCTCTGCCTTCAGAGACTGCCGCTCTCTCATCCCTCTCTTAATTGGTGTTAACACTTTTTCAGCCGAAATTATGCCTGAGTGCATTACAGCAGGTTGCAAACATGTGCTAATTGGCACCAATGGCTACTTAGCTCTTTCAGGAGGCAAGAGTTTTAAAGCCACGCAGGAAAAAGGATTTTGGAGCAGAGGGAAAGAGAGTTAAAATCCACCCAGAATCAGCAGCCCAAAAGGCAGAGTGGGGGGTTTGAAATTGGAAGGCTGAGAGAATTCCATCTGATATCCCTCAGACATAAACACAGGGATCTTCCTAAGAAATATAACCCATCATATATACATTATAGATCAGTGATGGCGAACCTTTTAGAGACCGAGTGCCCAAAAACTGCTCACCACCCCCGCTCCGCATCCTGCCCTGCCTGATCCGCCCCCACCCGCCCCCTGCCCCACCCATCCGCAGGGCCACGCACCGCCTCCATGGCCCACCACAGATCACCCAGGCAGCCCTGCAGTGCCATGGCAGCCACACTCTCCACCCACACCCCACAGCATCATCTGCACGCTATGGGGCGTGAGGGCGGAATCTTGTCCCTGCTGCCCAGCTATTTCCTTGGCTGCTCTGCTCTGTGCAGGCCATGCCCAGAGCCAACTCTCCTCCAGGGGGGGCTGCTGATGAGGAAGGGGCCACAGGGGGAGGCGGGGCTGGGGCAACGGTGCGCGTGCCCACAGAGAGGGCTCCGAGTGCCGCCTCTGGCACGCGTGCCATAGGTTCGCCACCACTGTTAAAGATGCTATAAACTACATTTCTGTCCTGTTTCCTATATCGAATCACCCAGAGTCGCTCGATAATGAGACGGGCAGCATATAAATAAATAACTAAATAGCCATGGCACTTAGACTGATCTCAGAGGTGCTTTTTTCCCCCCAAAAGGCAACTGTTTTTCCTTGAGGAAGAAAAAGACATTTCGCTTCCCATCCAGGAAGCTTCATCAGTTCAGGGATGAGAAGCGAAACGTCTTCCTTCTTCCTCAAGGAAAAACAAAGTCCAGTTGCCTTTTGAAGAAAACACCTTTGAGACAACCGTAGAATAGAATGGAATGGAACAGAGCTGGCAGATAGAATCACGACCTGGATGACGGAGAATCTCCATAGACCAAAGGTCCCCAACCTTTTGGGCACCAGGGACTGGTTCCCTGAAGAGAGGTTTTTCCGTGGACCGGAGGGTGTGTGATTTTGTGTGCTTCCTGCATCCCGCGGATGGGGCATTGTTTGTTTGTATGGAGCAGTTGCTGGCATGTCGCAGCCCGGTACTGGTCCACGGACCGGGGGTTGGGGACCCCTGCCATAGACACTTAGACTTATATACCACTTCATAGTGCTCTATGGCCCTCTCTAAGCAGTTTAGAGAGTCAGCCTATTGCCCCCCCAACAATCTGGGTCCTCATTTTATCAATCTCGGAACGATGGAAGGCTGAGTCAATCTTGAGCCGGTCAGGATCGAACTCCTGACAGTGAGCAGAGCTTCAGTCTGCAATCCTGCATTCTAAGCACTGTACCACCACAGCTCGCGTTAAATGTTCAGACTGCACAAGTGACAGAGGACACTGCTTGAAAATCTTCTCGACAACCCTGTGAGGTAAAGCAGTCGAGAGATAAGGTTTGCATAGAGCTTTAGGGCCAAATGGGGATTTGAACCCAGCCAAATGAAGAAAGCAGTGATTATTTCAGAGAGGGCTCTGGGGTAAAAAATCTGAACACCGCTATCCCAGATTGCTTTCTGCAACAGGGACTAATGTAAGCAATTTATTAGCATATGGAGAGTGAGTCAATTCTTCCACACCTACCCTGGCACTCCCCATGTGTTCTTTTAACTTTAGCAATTAATGTATGTGAAAAATGTTATAAAGAAAAGAAAATTCTGCTAGTTTTCCCCCCTGTTTTTAAATTAAATTTGTTGGCCATGGGCAATGCACCAAAGAAGAGGCACCAAGCTACCCACCACTTATCTGGAGATGAGATAGGACAGTGATGGCAAACCTTTTAGAGACCGAGCGCCCAAAAACTGCCCACCCCTGCCTCATGCCCCCTGCACCACCCCCACTCCACTCCACCCCATCCCGTCCCCACCCCCACCGACCTGCAGAGCCACCCACCACCTCCACGGCACGACGCAGATCGCCCAGGCGGCCCAGCAGCGCCATGGCGGGCACGCCCTCCACCTGTGCCCAGCAGAATCATCTGTTGGCGATGGGGCACAAGAGCAGAGTCTTGTCCCCACTGTCCGGCTGCCATGTCCTTGGCTGCGCTGTTCCAGGTGGGCCGTGCCTGGGGGCGACTCTCCTCTGGGGGGGGGTTGCTGGTGTGGAGGGGGCCACGGGGGGAGGTAGGGCTAGGGCAATGGCACGTGTGCCCACAGAGAGGGATCCAAGTGCCGCCTCTGGCACTTGTGCCATAGGTTCACCACCACTGAGATAGGACATAAAACTGAAATGTAGCACTTGATCAAAACGGACATCATACTTATCCAATATACTGTACCCCTTCTGTGGCTACAACCAGAATTATAGGTAATCCTTGACTTATAACCCATTCATTTAGTGACCATTTGAAGATACAATGGCATGGGAAAAAATGATTTATGACCAGTCCTCATACATATGACTGTCACAGGGTATCCATGTGATTGTGATTTGGGCACTTGGCACACAGCTCACACTTACAATCATTGCAGCATCCTGCAATCATGTGATCACCGAGATCACACTGAGGGCTTCTGTACCAGAGACAAATTCCTTGTATGTCTAATTAGAGTTGGTCAAATAAATTATTCAGTTCAATTCACCATCGGTGACCTCCTCAACAGGCTTCCAACAAGCAAAGTCAACGGGGAAGCTAGCAGGGAAGGTTGCAAGTCATGGTCCTGTGATGACCATGGCAAAAAGGTTCATAAAATGAGGTTCAGTTACATTAGACATGTCAAACTCAAGGCCTATGGGCCAGATCCGGCCCGTGTTGTGTTTAGATCTGGCCCACAAGCAGACTAGGAGGAGGAGGAGGTGATTGAGTAGTTACCTCCTTGCTCTTTGGGTGTCTTGCAGGGACAGCAGCCCTAGCAGAGGACGGGCAGTGGGAGCCTCTCCAACAGGTGAAGCTACGAGGCAGCAGTGACCGCAGGGGCGGGGGGGGGGGGCAGGCATAGCTAAAGTGTCTGAGGGAAGGAAAGAGAACAGACATAAGGCACTTAGGTTTCTTCAGTTCTCACCCCTCCCTGCCTCACCGCCTTTCCCTCCCCCTTTTCCTATCATCTGTGCTGCCCTTTCCCACAAGTAACCACTTGGCTTGCAGACTTTTCCCCAAAGATGTGAGGAAATGCGAGATGGGAGGCTCAACGCCGGGGGACAATATGATAGTCTTGCAGGCAACTGGCCCTTTGAGGACAAGCATAATGCTGATGCAGCCCTCAATGAAATTTGAGTTAGACACCCCTGAGTTACATGATACCTCACTTAACATCCACACCGCTTAATGATGAATTTTCTGGTCCCAGTTGTGGTTATAAGTCGAGGGCTTCCTCTCGTGTACCAAGTCTAGCTACTGTAATATTGTCCCGCAATAATCCTGATTTGGTATCCCTTCACAGTAATGTGGGATATGAATAGCAATGGCACTTAGACTTATATACCGCTTCACAGTGCTTTACAACCCTCTCTAAGCAGTTTATAGAGTCAGCGTATTGCCCCCAACCATCTGGGTCCTCATTTTACCGATCTTGGAAAGATGGAAGGCTGAGTCAACCTTGAGTCGGTCAGAATCGAACTCCTGGAAGTCGGCAGAAATAGCCTGCAATACTGCATTCTAACCACTGCGCCACCATGGCTCTGAAAATGGGATCTAAGCTCAGCCACTCCCATTAGGAAAGATCCCTTTAGTCTTAAGGTGCTTCCACAATCTGCAGGCTCCCTACACTTGATGGAAGGATGTTTCAGCAGAAACCAAGTTCAAAATCAACTTACTCTTTCCATCAACTTCGTTGGACAGCGAGTAGCTTACACCTCCCTCAAGAGCGGAAGCAGAGCTCAGGACCACACCAGCTGAAGACTCAATGGCATTGTCTACCATTTCATGCCCTGCTAAGTCCAAGACAGTCAACGCAGTGGGTAGCATGGTGCTACGTTCTGGGTTCCCACCAACAGCCAGCTCTTCTTTCCACTGTTCCTGGAAGTACTGCCCATTCAGTCCAGTGTAAACATTCTTCTCAGGGATGCCAGCCAAAGATGGTGTTGCCCCAGTGGCAGTGGGGGGATCTTTTGGAGAAGTGGGGGAAGGAATTAGGAAGGGAATTGTTGGATGCTCCTTTAGGATTTGAATTTGAGAGGGTTGAGGAGAAGCAGTATCCTGTGGGAATAAACCCTCTGTATTTCCCTGCAACCATGTTGAGGTGACCAAATGAGGGATCGCTTCTGATGAGATGCCATCTTCAGGGTCCCTTTCCAAAGACATTTTGCCCATCACTGAAACCACACTCGGTGACTCTTCAGTGACGTTCATCTGATCAGCATCATCAACTACAGCGAACAGTTTGCCATCGTGAAGAACACCTACGGAGGGTTCTGTGGAAGCTCCTCTAACTTCCCCATTTAGAAAAGAGATATTGGGTAGCATGGACCTCTCTTCCATGCTTTCTCTTCCAACTGGGAAAGTTGTTACCATCTGGAGCTGCTCATCTTCTTCCAGTAATGGCACTGCCACTTTGTGTAAAGGACCATAAAAATCCTTGGCTGATTCTTTGGAGTCTGCTGACATGATAGCTTCCTCATTTTCCCTGGGGAATAGCTCATTCTGGCTCAGAAAGGACAGATCAGGATCGTGCTCCACCAAGATGTTCTCAATTCCTGATTCGTGGCTTCCCTCAGAATATTGGTCCATGGGTTGCTGGACATTTCCTTCTACAAAGGGTGCACTGTCGGGTATCTTGGCCAACTGATGCCCTGCAAAGGGATAAAAATAGAAATTGTTAACTTGGCTCAGGGTAGAGTAGATTCAGGAAAAACTCAAAACCTGAAGAAAAGCCTTCCAAACTGAGACTCTGGAAAGAGTGCAGAAAACAGCAACAAAGATGATTAGGGGACTGGAGGCTAAAACATATGAGGAATGTTTGCGAGAATTGGGTATGTCTAGATCAGTGGTTCTCAACTTGTGGGTCGGGATCCCATTTGGGGTCAAATGACCATTTCACGGGGGTCGCCAAACCACACTGTCCGCCATTTTTTTCCCTTTTCCCTAGCTGTCCTACTCCCTCTTATTGGTGGCCACACCCACTTGGGGGTCACCACAACATGGGAAACTGTATTATGGGGTCACGGCATTAGAAAGGTTGAGAACCACTGGTCTAGATTAATGAAAGAAGGACTAGGGCTGACATGATAGCAGTCTTCCAATATCTGAGGGGCTGCCACAAGGAATAGGAGGTCAAACCTTTTCTCCAAAGCAACTGGAGGCAGGACAAGAAACAATGGGTGGAAACTAATCAAGAAGAGAACCAACCTAGAATTAAGAAAAAATTTCCTGACAGTGAGAACAATTAATCAGTAGAATGACGTCTCCAAACGTTGTGGGTGCTCCACCAGCAGAGGTTTCCAAGAAGAGATTGCACAACCATTTGTCTGAAATAGTATAGGGCAGTGATGGTGAACCTTTTAGAGACCGAGTGCCCAAAAACTGGCCCCGCCCCTGCTCTACCCCCTGCCCCGCCCCCACTCTGCCCCCACCCCGCCTGCCCGTAGGGCCACTCATCGCCTTCAGGGCCCACCGCAGATCACCCAGCAGCGCCATGGCAGCCATGCCCTCTGCCTGCGCCCCGCAGCATCAACTGTACGCAATGGGGTGTGAGGGCAGAGTCTTGTCTACGCTGCCTGGCTGCCATGTCCTTGGCTGCACTGCTCCGCGTGGGCCACGCTTGGAGGTGACTCTTCTCCAGGAGGGCTGCTGGAGAGGAGGGGGGTCATGGGGGGAGGCAAACTGGGGCAACGGTACGTGTGCCCACAGAGAGGGTTCCGAGTGCCGCCTCTGGCACCCGTGCCATAGGTTCGCTGCCACTGGTATAGGGTTTCCTGCTTGAGCAGAGGGTTGGACTGGAAGACCTCCAAAGTCCCTTCCAATTCTGTTATTCTGTTAAATGTACTGGACTGCAACTCCCAGAACCTTTAGTCATGGCCGTCCTGACTGAGGTATTCTGGGAGTTGAAGTCCAGTGCACCTGAGGTAAAGAATTTCCAAGGGCTGTTCTAGAAAAATTAAAAGAGAGAAAAGGTAGATTAAAAAACAAATCAGCCAGCGAGGCATGCAAAGCTTGGATTGAAAGCATTTATATTCAAAATAGGAAAGGATAAGAAGGGAGGGGAGAAACATTCACTCATGCAGCTCAGACAGATGCGTTCAGGCAATGCCTCTGGCATACTAATAGGCCTCCCTTGAAGCACAGAATGTGGGGGTGCCTGTGAGCCTTAAGAGGGAGTGCAGAGAAGGCCGGTGCAAGTATAATTAACTTAGCAACGATCTTCATCATTATTCTAATCTACATTGGACAAGCTGCCGGAATCTTGGTCCTATATATGCTGAAAGTAAAGCTTTGAACCTGAATCAGTACAGGTAGTCCTCGACTTATGACGGTCACTTAGCGAACAGTTGAACTTATGACAGGCCTCCCCAGGGCTACTTTACAACCCAGATTCCATGTTCCAATGGCTCTCTCCCCCTGGGATCACGTGACCACATTTCGGGCACTTGACAACCAGCCTGCATTTATGGCAGTTTGCAGTGTCCCACAGTCACGCTTACGTTTTTTGCAGAAACGGGCATTCTGATTTCCGCCCAAAAACAAAAGAAAATGGACGCTTAAAGTGTCAAATTTAGCAGAAATGGCGAAAATTTCTGCTTACTTGAAGGATCATTCACAAGAAAGATACATTTCGGTCTGGAGAAGATGGATAGTGTAAGGACCCACCCCACTTTGCATCTTAAGAAGACAGAACTCTTGGAATAATTCTTCCAACAGGAATCCTTTATTAAGAGAAAATGGTTGCAGGCATGCTCGACAGGACTTGGGGTCCAAGCTCTCCCATTCAAGGTTTTAAGGGGTTCCCCAGTAGTCCCACCCAATCAACCCCCCTTCCAGTGATAGTTTCAAGTATCACAATTCAATCCCCTTTCTTCTTCCGTCTGGATGGAGACTTCAGATAACTACATGAAAGGCAATTACTCTTCTTTGATATGTTAACGCTTAGAGGCCACAATAAACACACATTCAGTCCTTTGAAGTGTGCTGAAGGAATTGAGGGCCATAAAGCCCCTTTGCTCTCCCCCTTTTCTCCCTCTTATGGCAGAATCCAGAGAAGGCAGAATTGGGAGTTTCTATGTTTGATAATTAAAGATGAAATATAATTGGATTCTGACATCCGGCCCCTCTTAACAATAAGAGAGATCCACCTGAAAGAAAACACAAGTAAAAAATGTAGTTAGGCTTGTTAGGATACTCTGTGTGAAACTTCTTCAATAGCTTCGGGGCTCTGACGTGACGTTTATGGACCCACTCATTTTGTGAGGCCGGGAGGTGTTTCCAGGCAACTAGGTCCTGAGTTGTTCCACGATATCTCCTAGAGTCAAGGATCTCTTTTATTTCGAAGTGTTGTTCCCCCTCCACCATGATTGGAGGTGGTGGGGGGGGGATTTTTGGCCGTAGAGGTGACTGATGCTCTCTTTTCAGCAAGCTGCAATGAAAAATTGGGTGTATTTGCCTTAGGTTTTTGGGTAATTCTAATTCTACTGTTACTGGATTTATGATTCTTTTAATTGGAAAAGGTCCTATATATTTTGGTCCAAGTTTTTTACAGGGCTGTATGGACTTTAGGTATTTTGTAGATAAGTACACCATTTCTCCTATAATGAATGGTGTAGGCTCAACCCTTTTTTTATCGGCTTGTGCTTTGTATGCCCGCCTAGCTTCATCTAGTGATTTTCTGATTCTATTGAGCCCGTGGTTTTGTAGGTTGTTTCATCCATTCTTTCAGTGAAGGGATCGTTGGTTCGTTTGGGGTTAACTCTTGCATAGGGTTGAAACTTTGACCGTTGGCTATTTGAAAAGGAGTGTAGCCTGTGCTGGAGTGGACTGCATAATTGTAGGCAACTTCTGCAAAAAGAAGTAAGTCCGTCCAATCACTCTGTTGGAAATTTAAAAAACATCTCAAATATTGCTCAAGTACCGAATGGCACCGTTCCGTTTGTCCATCCCCTTGTGGATGATGGCTAGATGTCAGTCCCTGAGTGGTCCCTAAGAGGGATAAAAAATCCTCCCAAAATGCAGACGTAAATTGCACTCCCCTATCAGAGATGATGCGTTGGGGTGCCCCGTGCAATCTGTAAATGTGCTGGATGAAAAGTTTTGGTTTTTTTTTTTTATTTTGTTTGGTTTTTTGCTGAAGGCCTTTGCAGTGGAATTTTTTGGCAAGGGATAAAGTGCACCTGTTTGGAAAATAGTCCGTGACTGTCCAGATAACAGGATTCCCATTGCTTTCAGGCAATTCCACTATAAAATCCATGGCTATTTCCCTCCCGGGGGCTGAGGGACTTGCCACTGGTTGTAACAGCCCTGGCGATTTCCCTTGCAACCTCTTTGCTGATGCACAGGTTGGGCAGCTGGCAACATAACTTTCTATGTCCTTTTTTATTGATGGCCACCAAAATTGCCGCTTAATTAAGTGTAAAGTTTTTACAAATCCAAAATGCCCTGCTGATTTTGTGTCATGGAAAAGTTGCATGAAAGTTAGTCTTTGAGTTGTTGGTATATATAACTTTTCCCCTACCCAAGGCAATCCGTCTCTCATTGTGCACACATGTTTGTTTTTCTTGAACCAATCATCTGTTTCCAAACTTTTTCTGAATTCAATCCCAGTTTGGCTGTCCAGTTGTGGTTTTATTTTGGCGTGGGTTCTTGTGGTTACTGGTGCTGCCAGTTGTGACTCTGCCATTATTGGTCTAGAGTCTGTGGTTCGTGCGCTGTTATATTGGGGCATGCGAGATAGAGCATCTGCCAGGAAGTTCTTTCTTCCTGGTAATGTTTGAGCTTAAATTGGAATTGGTGAAAATGCTGGGACCAGCGGGCTTGTTTGGGATTGAGTTTCCTGGAAGTTTTCAGGGCTTCTAAATTTTTGTGATCAGTCCATACCTGGAAAGGGATTTTGTTGCCTTCCAGGAACTGTCGCCACGTGAGTAATGCCCAACGTATCCCATAAGCCTCCTTCTCCCATACGGGCCAGCGCTGTTCTGTTTCCGTGAGTTTCTTGGATGTATATGCACAGGGTTGAAATACTGCATCATCATTTTCTTGTAATAGCACAGCCCCCACTGCCACATCACTTGCATCTGCCTGTATTATGAAGGGTTTGTCCATGTCTGGGTGCCTTAGTACTGGTTCGGCAGAAAAAAGTCTCTTTAGTCTCTCAACCGCTGCTTGGCACTCCATTGTCCATGTTAGTGGCTGGCTAGGTTTTACTGAGGATGTTCCCTTCGTTTTTAGTAAGTTAGTGAGGGGCAAAGCTATCTGTGCAAATGAGGGGATGAATTGGCGGTAAAAATTTGCAAAGCCCAGGAAACTTTGTAGTTGCTTTCTTGTGCGGGGTGGTGCCCAATTTAGTACTGCTTTGACCTTC